>NW_006800453.1:50001-87644 GCF_000485575.1 Poecilia formosa | reverse complement strand
GTGTGTGTGTGTGTGTGTGTGTGTGTGTGTGTGTGTGTGTGTGTGTGTGTGTGAGACCTGGAATATGATTTATCTCCTCCAGCTGAAGCCAGATGTCTGTGAGGCTCGTTGTGTTTTCTCCCTGCTAGAAGCTCCTCCATTATGGTTTAAGATCGAGTTGGATCCCAGGTTCCAGGAAGAAATCATATTTGTGTGAGATGACGGTGATTCTGCAGTTAGAACAGATCAGACTGAACTTGTCTGCTCGCTGTTCTCATTCTCGCAAAAATGACTGAACTCTTCCTCATTTTCATCAATCACCGATGCTTGGTAGCCTTTTTTTTTCTGTGATCAGAATGATAACTCCTCAAATCAGTAATCACAAAAGTGTAATTTGATTGTTGTATCTACTTAATTGTATCTAATTAAGTAGATACAACTAATCTACTTAGTTGTATTTATGTGTCAAAAGTCCTACAGTCTTTTTTTTTCTATCTGAATTCATCTGGAGGAACAAATTTTCCCTGTTTGTGAGGATTGACTGCATATGTCATGAAAATATATAATCAAAATATATTTGATATTTGATATTGATTTGATATTGATATTTTAAAGGGGCAGTATTATGTAACATTGACTTTATTGAGCTTTACATCATGCTAGAATGTTAGTCAATCATCCAAAACATACCTGGAGTGTTCCCTTGATTTAAGAAACACTTTAATCTCCATGGCAACCATTCAGCTGTGCAAACTCCTAGGTGGACGTAGCTCCGCCTTCAAGGTGAAGCTCCTCCTCAGAGCTGCAGTTTCCAGGCTTCCCAGCTTCCACCTCACAGAGCAGCTCCTCCACTCAGCTCCTTCAGACTAGCCAGCAGCAATTAGCAACACCTGGTGGAACCGCACATCAGATGAGCTCATTATAGGAGCTACTTATCAGAGCAACGCTGGTAAAAATGTCATTAAAGGGTTGATAGAGGAGCCATGTTGAGATGACTTAATGAAGGTGAAGCTTCAGAAAGAGCAGGTTTTTTTAAAAGAGACAGAGACCCAAATCAAAGTGTTAAATCATAAAGTCAAATTTCTTTTTAGTCATATTTGATATAGTATTTTTACAAAAACTGAAGTAACTGAAGTTAGCACAGTGACTTGATTGTGCTGTATATTGGCACTATGTGCCTGGAAACCACATAATGCTGCCCCTTAAAACATAGGGTGGAACCATAGTTTAGTTCAGAGAACTGTTTCCTTTCTCTGAATCTGCTTTCCTTTCTGCTCTGTGTTTCTGGCCGTTTGTCTCTCAGCTGCCTTCACAACAAAAAGTTACAGAGAATAACAACATTTTTGACAAATGGGATCAGAATCACACGTGCGTGTTGATTTGCTTTAACTTCAACAGTTAACTTTCAGTTTTTTTGTCTCCATAAAAGCTACATCAGACGTGGCACTCTGTTTTCACAGCTGAGACACCCTGTCCTGCCAGCAACTAATCCTTCTTCTCCTGCTGTTAACATTTTGCTTTTCATCAACATAGAATCTACTCTTACATCAGTTCATCTGCTTATTTACTCAGTCTGCAACATTGAGATTAGGAGCCATTAAGAAAAGACAAATATTTTGTCTCCTTCACTGTATAAATAGGAAAGGACTCAACTTTTGAGGCTGGACAGAGTATCCATTAAAAATATACAAGCTAATTACAGTAACAAAAGACGCATGTAAGTTTTACAAAAAGTATGTTTTTGTGTGTGTGTTTTTTTACATATTTATTAAAACTGTCTCTACACAACAGATAAATCACAAAAGATCAAAATCCTCCAGCTCCTCCCTGAGCTGTCTGAAGAAATGTTTCTGATTGGTTGTTTCTGACCAGGAAACAACCAATCAGAGCCAGGAGGAGGGTCCTAGTGCTGTCAATCAGGCTTGTGGAAGTGTTGCTCAATGTGATAATCAGAGAAAAACAACTTACCATTACAGGAAAACCATAATCTGTAGCCATGCTAACTAAAATAATGGCCTTAGTCTTCTTCTTTTTTTTTTTGCCTAACGTTATTTTTCTTTTTATGCCTCAATAATCTTTTGTCAATATAAAGGGGATCTTTTATTTTTTGTCAAAAAAATGACATAGGCAATTACTTTAGGAAGGTAATGTTATTAAATGTTGTCCTTTTTCCCCCTGATTCTACACCGAACCACATCAGAGCCAAAGTCCACTCTGTGTGTTAACACTAGAAAACCACCTGGGGATAACTTCTTAATGTTTTTGTTTGACAACAAAAATACTCAAACTCTGCTATTTGTGCTTATTGGGAAAAATGTAAGTGTAACAAAACCAGGGGTGAAAGTAGTTTTAAATTCTTGGGGGTACTATGAGGATTGAGGTTTTCATAAGTACTGACAGTCTACATGTATGTCAGATCTGGATTGGTAAGTTATGCCACGGAGTCAGAAGCTGAGAACAACAAATAGTAACGGACTGCAACAGGGAAGACTCACCTTTAAAGTAGTGATTTTAAACAGTAAGGTTAAGTTGTAACTATGGAGTTAAGTATTTTTTTTCCAATCATGGTCCAGTAAATCGTTCCTAGAGGCAGAGTGAGGCAACCTTTGTAGCTTGTGTTTTCATGTATGATAGCTCAGTATTCAGGCTTAATGACATAAAACTTTTATTTTGGTACCTAAAGAAAAACCTGATATTACTTAAGATTTGAAATAGTTTCATTCTTCACCATAACCAAGTAGAGCAGCACGTCCAGCTGCTGGATTCGGTTTTTCCCAACAGGATCCTGTAGAAGCTCATACATGACCTGCCTCCAGATGACTGTTTTTCTCTCTCCATGCTGTATTGCAAGACAAGATATTTTTTTATGATGATGACATTTATTATGGAGCATCATGGGAAGTGTAGGAAGACTGCACTGTAATCCCTTCAGTACTGCTTGCATTGTTTTTCTTAAGGAGATTGTTCTAAGTTCCCATTTCTACTTTTGTTTCTTTTTTTGTGCTCTGTCTTGTCCTTCACAGTGACCTAATTTGTCAACAAAATACATACAGTAAATACAGTAGAAGTGTAAATGTGAATACTTCTACTACTTAATCTCCCACAATTACAATTTATCACACTTTTCATCAAAACTTAAGCCGTAGTTCACATCAAAACATCCTTCCAGATAACAGTCATGTTGACAACATGACAAATCATTGGACTGTCTTATCCCTGTGTAGTGACACAGTGTGAGGCCCTGACATGTTCACTGACTTACATTTTTACTTTTGAGAGATGAACTGAGGCTGCTGTGTGGCTGTTTGTATGAATGCCTTCGAGAAATGCCCCAAAATGACTGAGAAAAACTGTAATTAGTTCATCAGACAGACAGACGTCTCATGATAAGCTGCAAATAAGTAACTTTGGCATCATCAGCCCCCTCTGGTGTACACCAGTATCTTTTTACAGTCTTTACATGGTGCACACTACAAGTGGGGACCCTTGGCTTGGTGTTTATATTTTTGTGTTTTGTCTTTTTTTTTTTTTGTCCTGCCACCCCTTTGGTGTTCTGCCCTGGTCAAAAAGCCATGCTGGTTATATGAAAATCCACCTCATCACAACTTCCCACAGAACCTTTCCAGCCTCTGCTTAGTTTTGCCAGTTAGTTTTTGGTCGGTCTACAGTAGCTTGTATTTGGTACCGAAAAACAGTGTTATCTAGTTTTGTGGTGCTAAACAAAAAATAAAGGTTGGGGTCACAAAGTTCGTTCAACAGCTTCAGCTTTAGTAAAGAGTTTCACAAGAGCCTGGGGAAGCTTTCCTCTCTGAAAGAGACCAGCATTGCCTCAGTGTTGGTGTTTATAAAAAGCCTGTCTGTGTGAGTTTGTAAGGCGCGGGGGGCTGGGGGTGGAGTGCAGAGGGGTGGTTGGACTTTCCACAGCACTTCATTATAAGTGGGAGCAACATGGGAGGAGCCAGCAGAGCTAAAAGACACCAGCTGAAGTGTTAGAGGCAGAGCAGCGGCTGCAGGACCAGGGTGAGTAACATCCTCTGAAGGAGGATTCATGCACATTAACTTTGTCACTCCGTTCAAGTTCCACGCTGATGTCTAACTAAGACTGTTTCTTAAAGTGTTTAAAACTTGATTCAACATACACTCTTAATTATATGGTGCTCTCATTTGTATTTCAACAGAAGCTGTTAAGATTTTTAACACTAACATAACAAGCATATTAAAATCATTCGACATTAAAAAGTAGCAAAAACTGACTAAACACAAGCTTACACCAAATCATCTCTTCTTACGAGTTTATTTCCATTGACTGACATTTTGACATTTTTTTTCTTTTCTCTTTTTCTTTCTTTTTTTTTTTAGCTTTTGTGGTCCTTTGGTCTTTTTTCTCTTCCCGGACTAGGATTTGGACTGAACCAGACTTTACAATGCGAGTTTGCTCAACCCCAGAAAGCCTCCGGCTGAACAACGTCCTGAATCAAGGAGGCAGATGGATTAGAGGAAAACTCAAGAACATAAGGAAACCGTCCAGGCCTCAGGTGGGCGTCGACTCTTCCCCAGTAACAGAGGAGCCCCAGTCCCAGTCATCTGAGGACGAAGATTCCCTAGATGGTAAGAGACAGTCCAAGATTTCACACTTCACTCGAAACGTCAGCCTTCAAAATCTCTGATTAAAAAAAAACCCATTTCTTCTCTCTTCATTGTCTTTAGATTCTCTAACCTTCGAGGAACTTCTTGAGCAAAGCTTGTACGAGGCCAGCCTTGTGCTGATCAACAGAGAAAATCAACTGTTTGGGAAGGAAACCGACCATGAAGTGCAGAAGTGTCACACAGAAGAGATAGAAAGGCTTTCTGCAGAACGCAGAGCGCTGGAGAAAAAGATACAGCAGACTCTGCAGCAGAGTCTGACTCTGAGGCCCGAAGAGGTCGCCGATGAGAAGGCGGTCCAGACCCTGACCATGGCCTTAAAATCTGCTGTGAAGGCCATCTACCAGGAAGAGCTGCAGGACCTGCAGAGGAAGCAGCTGAAGAGTCGGACTCCAAGCAACTGGAAGGAGCTCCATGACTCAACTCTTCGTGATTTGGTAGAGAGCCGGATGGACAACCCCTCAGTGACCCCCACAGGCCAACCCGGACAATCATCCATCCAGCTGGACGTCCAGGGCATGGGGAGGCAGCTGAAGGAGGACCTGCTCTTGGTGGTCAACGTGCTCAAGAGCTGCTACCCACCGGAGGCAAACATCTGTCAATTTTATGCGTGGCTGTATCACCAAAACCTGAGCGCCAGACTCAGTAAGATTGTGGACTTTGTTCTGGATGATAAAGACTGTACTTTCATCCTGCGCTGGGTCAACGAGTATTACCCAGGGTAAGGCATCATCTCCATTTCCCTTTAAAACAGTTATTCTGCACATATACGTCTTGCAAAACTTCTTTGGGAATAGTTTATGAGTATCTGGGCTTGGAAGCAGTCCTACATTTCTAGTCAGTGCTGTTGGATGACATTTCACTCTGGATAGTTTGTTTTCTTTGGGGAGTTTAACTTTATATGGGAGTTTTAAAGCTTTATGAACACAAACATTCAGCAACCGCTTCTGTTAGGCTTCAGTTCTGGTGAATGTGTGTATGAACGCCTGAATGCAGTGGGAGGCATTTGGGGACTAGAAAAGTTCAGACCACTTTGTGAAAAGTTCATTTATATCAGCAACTTTGTTCATGTGAAACACATTACTGTTAGCTACTCTGACATCGTTAAAAACACACATCATACAGTAGAACTGTGACAGGTTTAGCATACATATCAGTGAAAAAGAATAACAGTTCAAAATGTAAAATATGCAATAATTAACAATTCCAGTTATGTGTACTTTGCTCCCCAAAAGCTTATTTTTAAAAACTGACTTCTGTTCAAATTTTATGAGTTAATGGTAGACAGATCCACCCTTTCATTTTATAGTCTAACTGCACACACACACACACACACACGCGCACCAAAGTTTTCAAGTCGTTATTTCAGTTAGTTATGATGATTTTTTTTGCTTAAAGCAAATGAAAACATGACATTTAGAATTTAGAAATTAATTTAGAAAGCCAAAAATATGCATGTTTTAATATATGAATGAGGGCTTAACAAAAAGTATGTTTAACACCTGCTTAAGAGTTGTTATTTTCAAAAGGTACTTATAATCTCACAAACGAGGCTCATTGAAATGCATGTTCCAAATGATTAAATGTAAATCATAGCTGAGTTAGTCATGTGTCAAAGTTATGTGGGAAAAAAATGAAGCGGTTCTGCTTTTAATTCATAATATTGCTCAAAGGACTCTGTCAGACAACTGCTGAAGTTTAACATTACGATGATTTACTGTCTTACAAAAAGAAAAAAACAATAAGACAAATACAAGAACAGAGAAGACAAACATAAGAAAAATAAAAACACAAACCAGACGAGGATGGATAATAATAAGAGAGCAAAACACTGATAGAAGATCATGACAGGAATAATCCAAAGGAAAAACAAATAATCTGGGCAAAAGAATAAACTATGAAACTAGATTTGAACAAAGAGTAAAAGAAACTGACAGAATATGGAAAGATTTTGACATAAGAAAAAAGGGAATAAAACAACAAACCAACAGGAGCAACCCAGAGAAACTATTCAAGAGGGGAAACACCAGATGAATGTCTAAAAAACATAAAGTACCACTAATACCAGCAAAACTATGAAACATAATCCCTGTTGTGCAGAGATTTGCACATCAGTTCTTTGTTTAACACAAGCTCAACACACACACACACCCTGCAGTTGTTTCAGAGAGTGTGTGCAATATGGCAGTTGGCATAATCATGCAGACCTGCAGCACTGTGTGACTGAACCAGTTTATGTCAGCTATGGTACGTGTTTGTTCTTGTTTCTGAAGGTTAGGTTGACACAAAGTAAAAAATAGAAGTCAGTCTTAATTTGATCAAAAAGTCCTGTATCCCTTTCAATAAATTTCCTGGTGTGTTTCATCATCGTTTCAGAATCCTTAAGAAGCCGGAACTGGCCAAGGAAATTGATTCAGCAGCACTGGGGCAACTGCTGCCTAAAGATTTACTGGACAACCTGGAGGAGCAGTACCTGACCACACAGGAGGTAACGTAATCATACAAGCAATAATAATAATATTAATAAACTGGATGGATAGTGTACAGCTCAGACATAAATGTCACTATTCAAGCCGTTGTTTCAGTTAGTTGGGAAATAACGGTTAGATGTGCTATAAACTATAGCAGATTACAGCACAAGTTAATTGCAGTTTCTTGACAAGTTATAAAAATGAATAAACAAGTCAAATAAATAAATTTTCTTTAAAAAAAAAAAAAACTACCAGGCTGCTTGAGAATCTATTAAATTATCATTACTTCATTTCTTGGAGCCAATTAAAGCTGCAGTATGTATAAATATTTCTGTTATTTTTAAAAATTAAGCCCTTTTCTAAAACTAGAAAAGTCTCAGCGAGTGCTTTTTATTTTATTGCATCAAAAACCTCCTCCTCAGATTTTGACATTGTACTTTGTTTTTTTTTTTGTTTGTTTTTTTTTGTTTTTTTTGTTAATTATGATGCAATAGTGGTCGTGACATCACTGGTTGCTATCACTAATGTATTATCAAGTTTAAACTATTTAATTAAAGGTTTAAAATGTCACTTCTTTTGTATGTGTAACAAAAATGTCTGTGCTATGTTGAAAGCTACTCATGGTGACTTTATAACCTTTCTGTTTGTTCAGACTGAGCTGTCAGTTTACCTGAACAACGCTCTGGAGGAAGAAAGGAAGAAATTGACAAAAGGAGAACAACCTCCGACAGAGGACGGCTGCTTCACCAGCCCTCTGGCGCGCGACGTCATTCCGGTAGCTACGTTAGCTAAACAAGCTAGCTTTACCATCTACTAAGGAAAACATTAACCAACAAGGAAGTTTCACTTATTAACAGATCTAACACTAATAACTCCTTCTCCTTCTACATGTAAACAATATTTTTGGATTATGATAACATCAATATTGTTCAGAATAAGTAAAATGTAGAATGTAATGTTTATTGCTTGTTTCACAATAGGTGACTGTATGTTTTTATGATAGAAAGAACTTTAAACTTTCTTGTCGCTCAAATATTTTATACAAATAAGCTTGACTTTATTTGACTGTTGTTGATAAATGTGTTCCATCTGTTCCTGTTTTCAGATTATTAATGGCATGGTAACCGTGGCAGAAACAGTCACAGGGAGCCAGCAGAAAGCCCAGAGGATAACGCGTCAACTAACCGATATGCTGCAGAGGTAACACAACACCTTCTCGACTCCCCCCAGCTGAAACGTTAACAATGTCCACAAAAACTTATCCGAACCGACTCCTGCAGGTTTAAAGCTTTCCAAGATGATATCATCAAACAGAACAGCAAACCACACGTCAAAGCCACCCTGGGCTGTGTGGAACAGTTCAGGTGTGTTTCTGATCCACCAAAAGATGAGATGGATTATCATTCAGAGCTTCATCACTCAGCTGCGGGTTTGTTTCTGTTTCTACAGGGACATCCTCCAGAGGAAAAGCCATTTGTTCCAAGCTGATGTTCAGGAAAACTGTTTGACTATCCTGTCTGACATGAGGCAATCCGCCCGTACCTGCTTATTGAGCTCCGTGCACAAGTCCCTCAAGGTATAGGTTGTTGTAATAAAGACTGAAACGGCGTTTTCATGTTGTCTGTCGCTCTATTTAAAGTCGTCTGTTTAAACCCAACCAGCCACAGTACCAGAAGCTGGGAACTGGAGACTGGCTAAAGAAGAAGAAGAGTGTGTTTGAGAAGCTACTGAGCAGCTTGGAAAACAGCATCCAGGACCTGGAGGGCCTGGCTCCGTCCTGTTACCAGGTAACACCCTCCTGATTCCAGCACATAGTTGTCCATTTGTTTTTGCTTTTTGGTAATAGCAGGACTGAAATGTTCTTTTATTGTTTTTAGTGGGTGATTGGTGATCTTCACCTGGAAGTGACACAAGAATATGTGAAGAGGCTCCTGAGAGGAGAAGTCAAGCTGAAGGACAGAGAGCATCAGCAGAGGGCCTTCGACGCCGTGATGGACAACGCTGAGAGTTTACACAAGCTTTTCACCAGCATGGTGAGATTCAGTCAACATCTCACACACACGCACACGCATACACACCAAAACAGTTAAGGTTGTGGCCTAAGGCTTGTACATTTTCTGAATCCTTAGGGTCTGTTGAGTATTTCGGTTGTTAACTCTTGTGTCCCTGATGTCCCTGGGTGCCATTTGGACAAAATAAATGTATCTAGTTTAGGTGAAAGGCGTGGAAAAATGTGCATTGGTTTTGGTTTAATGAGTTCTAGTGACCTGTGTTCGGACTCAAAACTTAGAGAAAGCCACTAGACTGCTCTTTAAGACGATACAAAACTCTATATTATAGATCTTTGACAAATGTCCATAGCATGAGCCTAGACTGGACATACACCTGTCTCAAAAATCAAGATTTGTCCAAAAGGGTTATTAACTTGGTCATAGCTGATGACTATGACTAAGCTAACACTATAGAAGGGCTATCATACCAACATACTGTTTGGACATGATAATAATAATCTCTTCAAAAAATATGGTTCACCTTTCCTATTCTGAGATGGACAAAAATGTGAAGTTTTGGCTTCTGGCCCATAGAATAACACTTTAACATTTTCCATTGAAAAATACTGATGAGTCAGAGCATCAAAGGAGAGGAAGGCCTGGAATGAAAAGGGTTTTTATTGTGCTGCATTTATATAATTTCATATGAATATCATTGATTTTTAAAAAAAGTTATTTTCTGAGCTACCAAAAAACATGGATGTTCTCTATGACTGCTTTAGAAAGATAGAACACACACTGCCCCACTCGATTCTTCTGAGTTACACACAGAGATCAGAGAGCCAGAGGAACAGGAAGTATTAAATATTTTCCTGAGAAAAACAGGAGAGGAAAAAAAGGAAAAGCAGCTGCTTACTCAGCTCTTGGAAAAACAGAGGCCAGACGTTTAACTGAACTAATATCAGCAGAGTGAATGCAGCACGCTAGCACTTTAGCTAGATTATATTATATTGTCCTGAATTCATCAGCACCAAAGTTGTTACCTCCAACCTTTTGAAACTTATAAGCTTTTTATCAACATTTTAGCCATTTTACAGTGAACAGTAAGGATGTCATGTGGTGGGGTTGAAGTGGTGGTGAGGAGAGACGCTGAGACGCAGGTTATGGTGAAGATGAAGATTTAATGATAATATAGCTCACAAACAGTCCAAGACAGGCAGCACGGCAGGAACAAGCACGCAGCTAAATACCGGTAGCAACTGTCAAAACGGACTAGACGGAAACAAACACAAACCAGGACTTAGCAGTTCTACTGGCGAGTGAGAACAACATCAGACATTGACAAACGACGAGGACCCAACGAGGAACACAGACAACAGGAGGGTTTAAATACACACGGGTTAATCAAGGGAATGAGACACACCTGGGGAGCAATCAACGGGGAGGACAGGACAGAGACTCACAGGGAAACAGGACTGAACACAGAAAACTCAAAAATAAACACAAAAACACGGATCGTGACAAAGGACATTTTTATCATTAGTAAATTGAAATCTCAGGACTGTGAAGATGCCAATTTCACCTCCAGAAACATCTGATGAACTAAATGCAACAAACCTCAAAAACCGTAATGCTGAATATTCTGACTCTAAGATCAAACTGAACGATGAACAAGACAAACGACACAGCTTACTGTTGCTGCGTTTGAGTTTTATAAAATTTTGTAAAAGAAAAAAAAGTTGTTTTATAATTAGAGTATATATGTTGTAAATATAACAGCCTAATATTATCCTGGCAATTAGGCATTTTATCAACATAGAAGATTAAATGTAATTATCTTTATCTCATAGCAGGATTGGGCCGATGAAGACGGTTTATCCACACGGCCCAGAATCATCTCCTGTTTTTGTTTTTAGAAGACTTTCTGTTTCCATAACTTAACCTGGAAAACTCATGCTTGAGTATTGTACTTGATTAAAACTTTCACAGCATGATTCTGATCCTTCAATTAACTAAAATTATATCATCAAAACTGATTGTTTGCAGACTGCTTGCTTAGGAGCATCGTGCGAATGTAAAATAATAAAACCAGTGTGAAACCTGCCACTTCACTTGGAAATATAAATAATTTTTAAAAAAGCAGGTAGTGTGATAAATATGCAATTTCTCACATTAATGCAGTGTAAAAATGGAAGATGTTACCTACAACCTGCAGCTAATTTCAGCTTGGTGTCTTTCCAGGGATCCCAGGAGGAATGGCTGAAGGAAATCCTGACCAACATGGCAGAAGTGCTGAAGCTCCAAGACGTCCCCGCCCTGCAAATGCAAATAGTGTCACTGGGACACGCTTACCCCGACCTGAGGTAAAATTCACACCAGTTTACTTTTTCCTTTTTTTTTCAGTGGGTCTGGCCTCAGAGATAAAGAACGATAGAATGTTGTTTATGTCAAACCACTTTGATGGAGGATAAATCTATTTATCCTCCATCAAAGGATGGAGGATAAATAGATTCTGCCAGACATCTCCGTACCTCAGATGTTTCCTGAGAACAGCAGCTGCGTTTTATACCCCAGAGGATGCTCGGCACTTTTAGGCGGAATATTAGAACAGAAATGCATATCTCATGTTATTATGTAGCGTGACAGCAGGGAGTCAGTTTGTGTGGAGGATTGTAGAGTCTCTGCAAGACTCTACAATCTGGACATATACTCTCTCTGATAAATAGTCCATTTTTTAAAAATATTTTTGTTCCCTTCCTTTTTTCATCCGCAGTGAGAAACACGTCTCAGCTTTGCTCAAACTCAAGTCAAACATCTCCAAGGAGGACAGGCACAAGGTCAAGGCGACCCTTTCAGACACCCGCAAAGAGTCCAGCAAAGGCGCCGAGTTTCGTCCTTTTTTCTCTAAAGTAGTGGTCAAATAACCTGCCCTGCTTTGCTTCTGTTAGTTCTTTAAATATTGGTGGAGAACTGTGACATGCAGCATTAGTGGTAGGTTTTGTGAATGCTCTTTTCAATAAGCTGGTGTGGGAGTACGTCATAATTTGGTTGGTTTGTACTCTGAAACTAAACCACTGCCAGTGTATGACTTGTTTCTTCTCTGAGTGACGTAATGAGTTTCTGAGGATGACGTGTGTGTGTGTGTGTGTGTGTGTGTGTGTGTGTGTGTGTGTGTGTGTGTGTGTGTGTGCGCGCGCGCGCGCTAGTTTTTGTAAATAAATAAATAAAGCAATAGTTTTATATCAAATTTGTGTTAAACATGTTTCTTCCTCACTTTTTCAAATCAAAAATACTTTACTTATCCAAAAGGGAAATGAAATTTTGGTGTAACTCTTATCATCAAAGTATCTTCAAAGAGTTGTGTTGGATGGTGACGCTGTAGGCTGGAAGGGTCTGCTGTAGCAGTCAGTCTTACAATAAATCTAAAGAAGCCTCTGACTGAAGACTGATGCTGTTTTATGGCGTCATGACTGTCACCACATGCTAACGGCTAAATATCCACCCAGCAGAGACGATGCTTCACAGTAACATGTCCGAGATGAAACCATCAGTTGTTAGAAAGCTCTGCCGATCCATAACATTTGATCTTGCTGCTCCTCTTTAAAGCTCTGTCTGGTTAGAAAGCCGTGCAGAGAGATGTTGGAATAGGGGATTTGATCCATGTCCATAATGATTAGTGAGTGTTCCTCCTCTGCATCCATGAAGATTCCTTTTTTTTAACTTCTCTGGGATTTGGGACTCAGGTATTATTTGAGCTTTTGAGATGCTAATCAGCTGCGCCCGGTTGTAAAAACACACGTTATTGCCATGGCTACACATCATAATTATCCAAAAGTTAAAACAAATGAGAGAGAATAAAAATCCTCCCAGCCACACAGCATCCAAAACCATATGGAAAGGTTCAAAAATGCAACGACTCAACTAACTAAATAAATTATGAACGAAAGTCTACAAAATGAAATCAAAACACAGATCCTCTGCTGCAGCTCAACTCTAGAATCCAGTGATGAAATGACTTGCTTTCATACAGTGAAAGATATTTCATATTGTGTCATGATCATAAATAAAACCATACAAAATGAAAACAAAAAAATTAAAAAATAGTTTCTGCTCATTTGCTCACCCTAATAAAAAGAGTACCAAAACTATCCGACCAGGAAAACCTTCCAATAAGGGCACAATTTGACAAACTAAAACCATTAAGTACAATAAAAACTGGAAATGATCAAGGCACACTTTTTGGATATTTCCTTGGGGATGTTCTGCTTGAACAGTTTCTTGTTTTCAAGTGAAAAGTTTTCTTAGAATCAGAGTAGAATACGTTCCAAGGACTTAATTTGTGAGCAGCAACACAACAAGGACAGACTAGTGCTGATATGAGAAACCTGATTTTATTGACCATTACATAATATATTAATATCAAAATACATGTTTGAGACACACCAGTCAGACATGCAGTTGTCACCATCAACACCACAAACACAAATTTCATCACAAACATGGCATCAGCACAAAAAAGGAACATTTACATTTACTCCCATGACCAAAGGTCAACACAACACCACCGTTAGGAGGAAATGGCAGGGGGGAATCAAAGATTAAGCAATAACAGGCACAAAAACTCTTAATCATCAATGCCACATGTAAGTAATGACTCACTTAGAAACATTGTTGTCAAAAACTCTGTAAACCAGTTCTTCAGTTAATTGAGAACCCATGTATGCGCATGATAACCCAGGCATTTACAACATTTTCTTCTTTTAAAGCCCTCTGCTAGCTTGAAGCTGCAATATGGCAAAAAATTTGGCAAAATGCAAACTTCCTCATTTACTCAAATGAATTACGGCACACAGGGAGTCGTATAAAGATTTCTCCCTCCTTTTCTCAAGTGAACGATGGGATTGTGATCACAAACAGCTGTGGAAAGATTCCACACGGCGTCACATGGGAGAGTCGCATTCTGGTGACTTTCTAACATCAAACAGATTTGATCTGAAAACCTGAGAACTGGAGGAAGATGGCTGCCTGCAGCGTTACCAGTTTTCAGTTGTATTGATACAACTGAAAAACCACCTCATTCTAGTGCAAAAACCTTTAATCCAAAAAATATTAGGGTTGTTTTGTTTTGTTTTTTCAAAATTGCCTTGTTTTCATTAAGTGAATTCATTTTCACAATTTCAGTTTGTGCAATTATATGGCTTCTCATATTTATAAATTATGAGTTAGAAAATACATTTTTGAAAAAACTCATGTCAAACTCACTAGGATGATGTGTTTTTTCAGTTAGATGTATTGTAGTTACATCCACATCCATTTTTAATGACTTAGCACGTGAACAAGCTTACACACTGATTTAAATTTCATTTCTTATTTAATGAAAACACAGCAGTTGCAATTGTGTTTTTTCTTTTCTACATTTGCAGAGTATAGACAAAGATTTGCACACATTTGTAATGAAAACACATCTTGTGTAGCCAACATGAAGGACTTCTCTGCTGACCAAAGCAGCAGAACGATCAAACAGCAAAATCAAGATTTACATTGCAAGCTGCTAGATCATCAAATAACAACAACACAGCAGACTTCCAGGTTTCCCATGAAAGTGTCGGACAAAAGAAGATGAAATCTGCAGAACAACTCAGGGAAATCATTGACTCTTTGTAATGGGGATTTCAGCGGCCACTCAACTCACTGAGGTGTTTCCAGCCAAGAATAATCAACGCCTCCGTGCCGTTCCAGAGGATCTGGGAAGGATGTGAGTGTACAGAGGGTATTGCAGCAGATTACTGTCAATATGTCACACTTTCTGTCACCTTCTTGATGTAGGAGGATATGTATGCTCAGGAAGAGAGGCGGGATGTACAAACACGAGAACAAGCTTTTAGTGAAGGGAAAGCGGGAGGGAAGGATAAGCTCATTAAAGGAAACTCCCTTGTGCCAGGAAGTTGATTCACTGGTTTAATTACACTGGAAACTCCACTGGCTTTACTGGGGATGGAAGACCTTCTCATGTCTGAATAAAGGCTGAGGCTATAGTTCACGCTTTGCCTTTCATAAGACTTACCAGAGCATCCAGTTTGCATCAGCACACACATCCCTGCCAGGTGGTGGAAGGATAATGATTTGTGGTTTGCTGCTCAATTATCTCAATACCTCATAAAGGTTGAGCTCACCAAAGTATTCAAGAGTCAACTATGGGGGTAATATGTTCATCAACTGAAGCTGGGCCCAAATTGACAACTCCATAACAGAACTGCTTAAAAAAAAATCAATCAGGTTGTTGCAAATGCCCAGTCAATTGATTGAAATGCCATGGTGGGAAACAGTCACAAAACTTAAACTGAAGCATTAATGTAGAAAATTACTTCACATTCCCCAAGCTACACAACAAAGTTTCTTAAATTAAAGTTTCAAATTAATTTACATTAAGATGCTCAATCCCTACAGTCTTTGTTAAGGGCCTTTTTATTATCCTAGCATGCACTTGTCACTGGCTGAATTTATTTAAATTCAGATGTATTTGACTGATCAACTGTTTCTCAATGTTATCCATGTGAGGCATTAAACTAGTGAAGCTAAACGAAAGAAACACACAACACATGCATTTCAAAGTAATTAATATATTTATCAAATATGAAATCATACAGAGAAGAGTTTCTTGTTATGGATGCATATTGGTGACATGAATCTTGTTCGGAATTTTATCGTCTATTGCGACGCTGCTTCCAGGAAGTGATGTAGTTTTTACTTGTCTCTGAGAGAACATTTCCCAAAGGAAAAGAGTCACGGAGGTCTCCTATTGGGGAAATGCGCCCTCTGGTGGTCTTTCTCATAGCACAACGATTACGCCACAAACTGATCATTTTGAATTCATTTTATTGACATTTGTTCAAGAGAATTCCTCCCTGATAAAAGGAACCAATATCCTTTAAAACAGTACCTCCATTTAATGAAACTGAGGCAAAGAAAATTAGAAATGCAAAACAAAAACATTTACAATTCAATACAGTACTCCCATGCCTATATTTTGATTTAGCAGTTGACTTATTCCCTGTCTTGTTTTGCAGGAGCCTTATTACAGGAACTTGCAAGAAAATTCAGGAAATTCAAGTACCAGGTAGAATAAAAAAATAAAAGAAAAGAAAAATTATTATCTTTCATAAATAAATTTTTATAAATATTAACATATAAATGTAGCATATAAAAGCTATCTAAAACAGTTTAAAAAAAGATGTGATCATTAAAGGAAGGAGTTTGCCTGTACCTTATTATTGTTAAATTCTCATGAATATTCTAGAAACTCCTTGGTACCTCAATTCATATGAATAATCACAAACAAAATGTAATATGTGACGAAACAGTAAACTACAGTAAAGTAAGTAAACTATTAACATTAAAAGGCTTGTTGGCCTTTCTGAAACACATTCTGAAGCAGAACATGTAAAGAAAAGAACAAAACAGAGCGAGTAGAAAATCCCACCGCAACAAAAGAGACAACAAAACACAGAATGCCGATACCTAAATAAAGAACCTGTAGTTAAGACAGACTGCTAGTGAATCACACACAAGTTGAAGAATATTGAGTCAGACAAAAACAAAAACAACCCAAGACACAACCTGGGAATGCATGGCTCAGCTCTTACAAAGGTGCAGGAAACAGTCCCTTGAAATTTTGCATTTTTACAGAGGACTTTTTTTTTTTCTTTTTTTTTTTTGCTGAAAAATTCACACCTGAATGAAGGAGATTTACAGTAGACTTAGCTTGGTCTTAACGGAATGTGTTTTATCAATACATATACAAAATTTACATATGTCAGGTTTGTGCAGTTGCTTGTAGATCAGCAGCAGCAGAAACGCAAATATAAGGGTTTAGACTTGGGTTTGGGTGGACTGCCAGGTAAAGCATCCAGAACTTCACTGATCTGACCTTTCGAAAGACCCTTCCACTGCAGCAGTTTGGTTACGAGCTCCGGGTCCTCACTGTGAACAGTAGAAGTAAAACCAGGTCATTAGTGACAAAAAAGCTGAGTTTCCATTACAAAAGTGCTCAAAACTTTGTTGGCATTCTGCCAATGTCGAAAAGAACAATTGAGCTGTTTTCACTAAACTAAAAAAGCGATTGAAATCACACGTGAATAAGTTTGTTCGAAAGATAAATCATTAAAAAACAGGCAGCGCTGTGAGTCTCCTGTCATCTTCTTCCTTTTGCTTTACTTCAGTGGCAACTTCTGGTTGTTGAACGTGTGACTTGTGATGTTTCCAAAACTTTTGATCAGTTTTTCCAAATCGTTGTTTCCAGTAAACAAATTTATTTTCCAAATGTCAAATTGCCCAATTATACGGTCAGTGGGAACGCAGCTAGAGACACCGCCTCAAGTAATGATCAGTCATGAGTCCCAAGTTTCTGTCTATCTTTGATTGAGCACGAGATATGGATTCAGTTTTAATGCAGATATTATGTTGTATGGTAGGGGTGGCTGGGAAGGGATTTAGTTGGAGGTGAGATGGGCTTTCACTAACGTCGATATGTCAAAGAGCGAGTCCGAGGTTTAACTGTAGATCAGACTAGTAAAAAAATAATGAATTTCTGCCATTTAATGAATGGGGTTTTTTGTGCTTGGGGTGTTTATAAAGCCAGTAGAGATCCAAATGGAAGTATAAAGTATAATATTTTGCAAAAAGTGAATAGAAAATAAAGAAAATAAGAAAAAAGAAAATTGAAAATAAAGAAAAAGAGAGAACAGCTAATCAAATACTGAACACTAGACTAGTACAATCAGAAACCGGTTTACCTCCGCTTCTCAATGTCTTCCTGTTTCAATGAGATGGTGAGCTTGACTGAGTCGAGGTCTTTGCAGTCTGACACCTCTTGGATCACCAGTAGCAGGCGATTCCACTGCTGGACACCAGGAGCCTGGTTCAAATTGTACATGTTAGGAATGTCTGATGAGATTGAGACATCGCTGTCTGCAGTGACTGATCCTGGTCTCACCAGATCTGAGATGGTGGCGTGAAGCTCATCGGCATCCTCCTGGATCGCTTTACCAACATCTGAACTCCATTGCTTTTTCAGTACTGACTGACGATTTTGGAGGAGATGTTTGAAGTAAGAGTGAGCAACGACCTTATAAACCTCATTCATCACGATCTGGGGGGGCAGAAGGACAGAAGCAGTCAGATCTTGTACCAAACATTCAGACACAAATCTATTGAAAACTGATCATTTTTTAGACTAAATGACTTATCAACAATAAGCAATTAGCAATAGTATACTTTTTTCGTCAGGAGAAACTTGACAAAAAAGATGGCTTACCTTTTGTTCATCCAAAGCATAAGGCATCTTGGGAAAATGGTTCCTCAGAGAGTCAAACAGCTCACAGTGTCTTTCACCAGGCCGGCAGAGTAAAACCTTCCCACGTGGCCTGCTGGCCGATCTGAAGTAATCCTGTAGGCAGCTCTACAGGGCGGAGAATGTGTTTTAAATGTAAAATAGTTACAGAATGTTTTCCGTGCTCCCATTTTGTTTTTGTGAGAAGTAAATGTGATCACTGCAAAGAGGTACCTCAGCAAGTTCAGTTGCAATTTTCTTTATGAGCTCCAGAGTTAGAGCCTCCAGCTTTTCAAGCGTTTTCTTGGTTTCGTCAACAGAGCCAGCTTTAACGTTTCCTTCAGCCTGGATGTGCTGCCTGAAAGCAAGCAAAGTAAATCATGTCAAAATCAGGGCAGACAAGTACACTTTGACCAATTCATATATGGTTTAATGTAAAAAAATAAATAAAAAAAATCACTGTGTAACAATAGCTAAAGTTATTTGTAATAGCTGAATACCAGAACAATTGGAAAAAATATTTTTCAGAGATTTCTTCCACAGTCTTTTTTTTCTACATCTTTCCAAGAATTCAGATCTGGGCTTTTCCAATTGACCTTTAGCCATTTTGCCACTAATATGGCAGTATGCTGAAGGTCAGTGTTCATCTGGAAAACCCATTTGTGCCTGAGCTTTAACTTTTCCTCTCTTATCTCTTGAGATGATTTTTGTCCAATGCATCAGAAATTTGTGTACTTTTTAGTTTTACTTGAGGAATATTACTATAAAGTATCTCCACTCTTACTTGAGTAAACTGTCTGGTTACACTACCCACTGTGCCCAACTTCTCTAAAAGAACACCACACATGTTTCAACCAAAAATGCAGCAGATACAGACACAAAGCTACAGTTTGTGTAAAAATGAGAAGTCTTGTTTGAACAAGTTTTCTTGTTCTGATGTTAGTTTCTATCTGCTAAATCTGCTGAGAAGTTTGAAGCTCAAAAAACAACAACAAAAAAAAAAACAGGAATTGTTATATTTTGTCACTGTGAGAACTTTACCCTGCCCTACCGTGCATATATACTACCTATAAGCTTTATATTGAATAAAACAGAAATGGAAAAGTGTTTATTTTGCCTTAATTAGTTATTCTTATTCATTTGTTTTTGTTTTTCAATTTACTTTTTAGAACTTTACACATAGCTTCATATTTTGTCTGTCTGATGATGTAATTTTAAGACATTAAATCAGATGTTCTGATCAGACACTTGGAGCTTTAGTAACATTTTTACTCTTACTTGAGTCATTTTGTGGGCGGGTACCTGTTTTATTGTGAATGAACCTTATGAAGCTTATGAAGCCATAACCTCATTCCAAATGGTTTAAAGGCAGAGCTTTATTTTTGGAATTTTGTAAATAGAAATCATTTTCAGTAATCTTACCTGTCATACAACAGGAAAAAAAAATTAGTTTGATTTAAAGTTAAACAGTAAAAAAAAAGCCAAGTCCTAAAACACCCACCTTAGTTCTTTACACGTTTTCAGAGTCTTCAGGAAGTGTATGGTTTCTGGGTTTTCCCTCCATGCTTCAGCTTTCTTATGGAGTATCTCCCCTTGCGCTGAGTTGTACCTACAACAAAAAAAAATTTTTTGCAGCATTGACAATTCACTCGCTTTTCAAATGATAATAATTCTGATTTCAGTGTAAATTCATAGGATATGGTATCTGAGACAAGATGTTTTATATCTAGATGCCATTAAATTAACAACCTGTTTTATAATTCAAAGCGTCTCACCTTTTCACAAAACTCTGCAGCTCTTGGAAGCAAACCTTCTTCACCTTATTACTCAGCAATCTTTTCTCCTGTACTAATTTGGGCATTGCATTGGTACACTGAAAGAGAGAGAGAGAAAGAGAAAGGTCCATTATTTGAAAGATAAATGTCACATAAATTGCCTTTATTTGTTACCTCGAAAAAGTATTCAGTAGGGTTTATCGCAATAACTTCTGGCGCAATTTATCATACAGCAAAACTCGTTATCGTGACAGGGCTAGTATTCACACCCTCTGATCATTTGTTATGGTACAATCATGGAATCAATCAATCAATCAGTCCGTCCGTCAGTCTATCCATCCATCCATCTTATTTTTATCTGACATTGGGTTGCCAGGGTAACATCTTCAGGAGGGAAACCCAGACATCTCTCTTCCTAGTGACACTCTCCAGCTCATTTTGGGGGAATCTGCTTACAGTATGAAGGAAGTTAATTTTGACAATTTGCATCTGGTATATCATTCTGTCATTAACTATTTGTCATGAATACAGGTCAGGACAGAAAACTGTTGATTTGACCAGTAAGTCAGCAGCTTTCCTTAATATCTAAAGACTTAAAAACTGCTCTACTTGAGGCAGAGACTAGGTCCCTCCTCAGAGGTGTCTGTATCTGGTCCCTGACCTAGAGGAGCTGACTCACATCTCCTCACAATCAGCTGTGAACCGCTCCACTGCACGCTGTAGGCTATGGCCTGAAGAAACCAACAGAACCACATCCACAAAAAGCAAAGACGAGGCCAGAGGTTCCTAAATGACACACAACCACGTTTCCTAAATCCTCTCCGCAACCAGGCTTTGAGATCTGGTCCATGAACAGCACAAACAGGGTTGTGACGAGGGACGGCGCTGGGAACAAACCCCACTTTGTCCCGAAAAGGGAAAGCTCTTTCATTTGGCATACAAGACTTAGAAAGTTCTTAAAAGCTGCCCGGCTCAGGAACAAATGGCATCATAAACTTTCACAGTACAAAACCGTCATAAACCTGCAAAGATGAGCCACCTTATAAATTCATGAATCACAAAATTGGTCTGTAGATGTGCAAAGGTCATAGAGAATTTCAGCTGTGGTGAAGGAAAGGCTGGTTTCATTGTCTTAAGAGCCATACATGAATGATAGAAATGTCAGATTTAAGTTTGTGTATGATAAATTGGAAAAAGTTAATTGGAGCATGAATAGTTTTATAAGGTACAGTAATCATGCTACCAAATGACAAGCATTGCGGCAGTTAAATACAACTACACACACATAAATACACATAAATACACATAAATACACAGGCTTGTCTTACCTGAATAACGTCCACATAAAGCTGAGTGTAGGCCTCCTCACTGCGATCCATTTGTGTTCGATCAGCATCCAGGATTTTTCCCAGGGAATCTCTGAATTCCACCTGCAGACATAAACAATCATGAAACTAAGTGACTAATAGGAGCTACCACTTCCACTCTGGTGATTAGGGGGTTTGATACAGTGTAAGGGCCATTTTGTGTGTGTGTGTGTGTGTGTGTGTGTGTGTGTGTGTGTGTGTGTGTGTAAGTAACATTTCGCTGATTGATTCCTACCTTTACCATCTCCAGCAGTTTCTCCTCTGCTTTTGATTCCCATTCATCCAGCAGACCAAGGTCAGAGTGATCAAGTTGATCCTTCCTATTAAAGAACCAAAACAACTGGGTTGCAACATGTGTACATCTAAAAATGCTTCGGAAATGCATTAACATAAAAATAAAAAAGTGATTCACGAACGTCTTTATTGAAAGTATCTATATGTTTACATCATCATTGCTATACTGAGTTATTGCACAACTATCAGGTCAGGATCTCATTCAGGCGTGTAAACCCGAGCCGAGCCGACATGCCTCTTTACATTCATAGCAGTCTTTGAAGGAATGCGTGATAAACCCACGATTTAATCTGGGCAGGACCAGGAAAGACAATGGTACAAAGGAAACCTTACAATTATCTTTGCAAATAGTTTTGTGAACACGCAGTATGATCAAATAAACAAGATATGGTGTGTTAGTTCCTAATGAAGTAGCATTTGTTTGTTTGTCTATCTTTCCCATTCGCCTGATGGCAAACAAATGCTCGATGTGTGTCCTAAAAACAGGAGTACAGATTTGGAAAACCCCC
Organism: Poecilia formosa; assembly: GCF_000485575.1. NCBI lineage: Eukaryota > Metazoa > Chordata > Actinopteri > Cyprinodontiformes > Poeciliidae > Poecilia > Poecilia formosa. Next base: position 65,286 of record NW_006800453.1, on the reverse strand, counting down.
TTTAATCACCTTTAGCCCTGGATTTATTTTAACTGTGGAAAATTTCCTAGTTCTGTAGCAAAACTATAGTACGAAGATGGACACCTAGCTGGTAAAGTCACAGTGAACCGTTGAATTAAGCCCCAGTCTGTTATTTCTAAAGAATTACATTGATCTTTAGATCTGATCTTTGTTTTATTAACATACAGAGGAATATTAATCTCCATGAAGTCGTCATAACTGTGAAATATGGCCTTTTTCTGCACAAACTTTTCGGGGTTTCATGCCACATTTTGTTTTACTTCTATTTTTGAGCAAGTAAAAGATGATGGGACAGTCAGCTATATGATCCATGCTAGGTCGCTTATTTGTCCTAGGATAAAAAGATCATAAGAAGTGGTTCACATTGCTGTCAAAACAAAAAGTGGAAAAAAAAAATCAACACAATATTATAAGTTGAAAATATTTTAGAAAGTGTTTTTCCTCAACAACAGGTAGATTTGTTAACTTTGGAAGTTAACTGCTTTTTTTTTTTTTTTACTTGAAACCCTTGTCAACTCAGGAATTGAAGCGCAAGGTTTTATATTCCAGATTGTTTTAAACAAAGACTCTTTGTGCTGGGTGACATCTATTTTGTCTGTGGAGAAAAAGGAGCATCAGGATTCCGTGTTGTTTGAGTTTTTCGGTATTTGCATTTTGATCATTTGTTTGTTTGTGTTCTGCCTTAGTCATTCTTTGTCTTCTGTTTCTGCCTCCTTTGCTTTATATGTTTCCGGGTTAGTTTGTTCTTTTGTATTTATCACTGCTAGATTTGTTTACTCCCTTCCCCGCTCCCCTTGAGTCACAGATTATTTGACATAGTTATTTTTACAGTGCAACGGTGCAGCACATGGATACATACCTCTGTGAGACCCAGTTTGTCAGGATTACCCAGCTTTTGCTGGTGCTGATGTTCTGGAGCAGAGCATCGATGTGAGGAAGTATCTCACAGAGGAAGTCATCTGTGGCGTGATTATTTTTGACTATTTCATCTACATCTTCCAGATGCTGATCCAGATGTTTTCCCAGGTCTGTTGGAACTTCTGGGAAGCTCAGGGGCTCGGATCTCTGATCACCGCCTCTCTCAGTGTGATGGGAGGAAGTCTGCTCTCTGTCTGAAGTGTCATCAGAGCACATTGAACGGAGCTCCTGTGAGAGCTGTCCTGTCTCAGATACAGGACCTGAAAGTTCAGAAAAAGATTCTTAAAAATTGACAATTGTCAGCCTAACATCTCTCTCTCTCACTTTCTTTCTCTCTTTGTGTCTTTTTGAATTTGTCTCAGTTAAAACATCTGAAAATATTCACAACTATTAACTTTCACCCATGTCATATTACAGTAACACTGCGCTGTGTTTTACAGCTGCTTCGTGTCGTTCTGTCTGAAAAACAGCGTCTTTAGTCAGAGGCTTCGTCAAAAGTGCCGTAACACAGACAGCTGTAGGAAGGAGATCGTTCCTGCCCACAGCCATCACCATCTATGATGGCTCTTTGAAGAATTTTGAATTAATATGAGTTACAGGAAAATTTTATTTTCCCTTTGGATCAGTAAAGTATTTTTTAATTTGAATTTGAAAATTCCAATAGAATACATTAACATTTGTGGTTGTAATGTGATGGAAAGTTAAAAAAAAAACAATCCTACAGGATCTTTGAACCCAAAAACCTGAGGTGATCAGATGTATCAGGAGAAACCTGCCGAAAGTTTGACAACAATTTTAGGGAGTGTTTACATGAAGCCAGTAATCTTCTGTTTTGGGAGATCTCCGTATCCTTTCCTGTTAGAAACTAGAAACTAACTTCTTGGTTGAGTAAGAAGTATTTTAAAACTAAACCTACCTAACTAAACCGACTTAATTATAAACAATAAACAACATTCTATAGAAATTTCTGTGGAATGGCTCTAAATATAGCTGGCTCATACAAGTCTAGCAGGTTTTAAGGCATTTGCCAATGTTTCCCTGTCACTTCAGTCAGAGAAAGGAGAATTGCTGCTGGTCATGCCCTAGGAATTTCATCACCACTCAACATGAATAATAAACCTGTACCTCCTCCACTTTGCAAATGTACATTACACAGTGGATCTCAACAGTTTGCTCTATTTAATAGAATGTTATTATTATTATTATTTTTTTTTTCAAAATTAATTTCAAAACCTTTTCATCACAACTTGCCACATTCCATGCCACATTTCTCCTTCTTACTTTCACCTTTTGGCATAGCAGTTTTGTCCATTAATCAGGGTTTTAAATGTGTGTGTGTGTGTGTGTGTGTGTGTCTGTGTTTTTTGAATACGTTAACACTGTAACTGAGATTCAGCTAAAGAGCAACCAAATCGTTTCAAGGAGCAAAAGGTGCGCCTTAGACACTCTGGGCTTGTTAAAACATGCCCATTCGTTCTGCTAAGTTCTTCAGTTCTCTCAGATGATAAGAGAGAGGAATATTTTCTTTATTGTTTGGATGTACCGATTGCAGTTTTCTGACCGATCGTCGATTACTGATCTTTTGAAAAGCTTAACCTGTTGATTCCGATATTGGCCAATACTAATTTTTTTGTCTGAAACGATGCTCGATATAGCAAGAAAGTTGTTGAGTTGGCAACAGTGGGGTCACTATTGTTAAATTTAAATGTGCAGACATAAATCTGTCAGTTAAGCCTTTTTCACTGGAGAGTAAAGGAGGACCATGGTTGATTCTTACACATTGACCAAGCTAGATAAGATCAGTGGATAAGATCGACTTCATATGTAAAAATTGGTCGATTACCAATCTCCCAAAATTAAGGAAATCGGCACCGATAAATCAGCTGGCCGATAAATCAGTGCACCCCCAATATTATTTACTTTGAACATGATAGAAGTAAAATCAACAAGGAATGCAAAAGACACATATTTTTGCACCACAATAACCTTAATATATATGTCTACATTTGCACAATAAGATCATTTTTATCCAAGTTATTACCAAAGGATTCAAGAAAGTCATGAAATATCAGCTGAGCTTTAGGGATAATCAGATTCTCTATAAATTAGCTGTTAATTTAAGGTTATGTAGATTGTTGCAACTAAAGCATCTTTTTATCACAATCTCTCTTTCCAGAATACAGATGAAATAAATAGTTTTGAACTGATTTGACAAAGTCTTATTTTACAATACAATATGCTAAATAGTATGGTGTGTGTGGAGAAGAATGCTACCTATCAGATATTATATCTTTTGTCTTTTCAAGTAACTTCATTTCAGTTTATTTAGATAGCGCCAAACTACAACAAATGTCTCAATTCGATTCATTTACGGACACATTTCAATTGATTTTAAAACTCTAAAATATAAGATATATTCAATTTGAAAAATTAACACTTAAAGTTGAAGCCTGTGTGTGCCTTGCTATTCTTCTTAAATACATTTTAGAGTACTTACTTAAGAAGTGTACTTCCAATCGAACCCCGAGTCTAATTTGATAATCAACAATAGCTTTCACTGTGTGCAGCTTTGCTATGAAAAGATGGCCAATAGAAATGATAAGTTCTCACTCACGGTCATAGTCGTTATTGTTCTCCATTAAAGGCTTGGTGCTGTCCATTCTTTGCACCCTTTTCGGTATCTTGTCCCAAAGCTTTTTCATTTTGTCTTTTTAAATTTCCCTTTTTCAGTCCCAGGATGACTTCCTGTCAGCTCGTGCGCCGTGTTGTTGTGAATCGGCTCCTCTGTCAGCCTTTATAAGCTCTCAGAGTGGGGGGAGGGGAGGGGAGGGGAGTTTTCCACCGCAGAGTCCAACATTAACTGCACGTTTTACTTTCGCTTTCTACTTCATTGAAGCGATTACAGGATGGAATAAGAGATCTCAGGACTCCTGTTGGTAAAGTAACCACGGAGATTATTGTCCACCGCTTTCCCTACTTTGAGTTTGTCTGATGAAATAGTTCTACTGCAATTGTTTTATTTTAGCATAAATTAATTATTTATGCCCTTTTATGGACATAAAAGGCCACAAAAAGCCCCCATCTGGGCCGTATTTACTGAGGTTCGACACCAGCATATTTAATACTGTGCAACTTAAGGACTATGAAAACATCTCGCCTGACAGTAACGATAATGTTGAAATGTGCTTCTGAGTTTCCTATTGGTGCTAAATGTAAAGGCTATTCCACAGCTTTAATGAGTCTAGGTTAAATTTTATCATCTTTATTTAAATATGTATATTTAAAAATCAGGTGGATCAATTGTAAACTAGATAATTCTAATAGATTTGTGAAAATAGAGAAAAAGGATCTGTTCATTGTTTTTACAACAGCATCACTTTATCTTTACAAAAACATTAAAATCAAAATAAATTGACCAGTCAAACCTGGACTGATTCCTTAAATCTATAATCAGGGTCATTCTGGAGATTAATCCCCATTTTTATTTGTTCAGTCTGTGCAGGTTAAATAAATCATTCTCCTTTACAGTGCTTATGTTTACTTTGCAGCCAGGCTCAACCCAAAATCTCTGCTCCATTTGAACATGACAGAGACTGAAAACCTCAACGGCAAAAAAAGTGAAGTAAAAGTAAAAAGCCACAGCTTTGTTGTCTCCTCGCAGAGTGAAGAAAAGGCATTTATTCACAAACTCAAACTCATGTAAGAGCTTCCTGGAAATCATCGGTGGGCTGATGCTTTTATTAGCCATGAGAGCAACTGTCTGATGTCATAGGTTGAAAATGAAACGGGGCTGGGACAGATCCTGACTGGAAAGTGAAAGTACAAACGTCTCACATAAAAAATAAATTGATAATCACTATGGTTACAGTAAAGCTACACTAGGAAAGGTTTTAATGAGTCTACATGAAATGGTAAACTGTTTCTTCTATTTCCATTTGCAAGGTGGGGCATACAGTTTGCTCTGAGTTTGAACAGAATATGTGACTTCTCTTAAGTCAAACAGAGAAAAAGAGACAGGACAAAACAAAATCCTATCCTAGCCAAACATTATAGAGAAGAGACAGAAACTTTAAACTTTTAATGTAATCCCTTCTGTGCACTTTTTTATTACAAACTGAAATGTGAATTTGAAAACAACATGAATCCTTCGGTGTGTTTATTTCCAGCCCTGTGATAAAACATTTGCCTCCATATAATTTTCTTCTGTTTTTGATTATTTTGGTGTGGCACTTAAAGCTGTGGTATGTAACTTTTATAAATAATAATAATAATAATAATAATAATAATAATAATAATAATAATAATAATAATAATAACAACAATAATAATTTTAAATAGAATGTTTTCATGTTTGTTGTAAACAAACATGAAAACATAGTGACTATGATGTCACTATGTCATCACAGTACGGTATGAGACAGAGAGCACTGGGTTGCAAAAAAATATTTTTTGAAATTTGTTTATGTTTTCTTTAATAAATTAGGATTCTTTAATAAATTAGGATTATTTTTGCACCGCTGAATCCAAAAATGACGTCCATTTTTTTCAATCAGGTCAGGTTTTTATTCTAATTTGATTTAGAGAAATCTGATCTTCTGACTAAATTGATGAGATTTTTGTGACATTATCAGTTCATTTCCGTTCATATTTCCCATCCAAAAAAGATTTTAGGAGAAAACTAAATTGATTTCCTATAGAGTGTATTAATTAAATGTTACAAACTTGGATTTTTGTAAACTGAATAATAAACACTAAAAAGGGTAAGTACATGTAAATTGAACATTACGACTTCATTGTATAAAATGCTCCGTCTCTTTTCTGTCCTGATGGAATCTCTCCTCCTGCTCATCACTCGTTGATCAGATTCTCAGGAAATTGATCCAGATGTTTGAACAAGTCATGCATTTTGATACTCATGTTGCTCCATAGTTCAGAAAGTTGACCTGATTGAGCAAAACCAAAGTGATTTTTGGATTCAGTTAATCAAAATGACCCTAAAGCAGTTGGAAACCCCCAGACTATTTTTGGCTGTTGACCAGTGTAATATGTGCAACAAAAAAAATCGGGTTCCTCCGCCTTCTCCTAGCGCTAACTAGAAATAACCAATCAGAGCCAGGGGGCGGGTCTTTGCGCTGTCAAGAATGTTTAACTACAATAAAGTTCAATCTGAATCTGAACATTGTCAGTTGTTTATGCCTTAAAACATGAAAATAAAATCTCCACAAATTACACCCACCTACACACACACAAATGTTTGTGTTGCTATATTTGTGGGGACTTTCCATTGACTTTCATTCATTTCTACAGCCTAAACCTTACCTTTACCCTTTTCCTAACCCTAACCCTCACATACGTAACCCTAACCCTCACATACCTAACCCTAACCCTAACCAAAACTCATTTCATACCTTAGCCCTAAATCTGACCCCTGACCCAAAAACAGGGTTTCCCCTTGTGGGGACCAGGCTCCGGTCCCCACAAGGAGCAATTGGTCCCCACAACGTAGTATATGTCAGGAAAATCGTCCCCACAAGGTATTACAAACAAACGCACACACACACACGCAGGCACACACACGCACGCACTCACATTAGTAAACACACTCTGCTCTAATCTAGCTCAAAGTGTTCACACCCTCTTTAAAGCCAATCAGATTTTATTAGAGTTTGTCTGAGCCAATCATTAATTTGTCAACAAAATTCAACACTGCAGTGTTTCTTCTTCTCCCCTCCTGTTTCATTTCACTAACTGTCTTCCACACATTTCAGGTGTTTTCCCAAAGATAAGCTCCAGCTTACTTCATGCACCTCCTTTTGTGTTAGCTCATTAAAATGGAGAGATCAACATTTTACCTGATTGCGTAATAAACTTTCCCCGTGGAATAAAATAGCACATTGTTCATTCCTTTTTTCAAAACCTCTCCCTGGGGTCAGGCCAGGCTTGTGTGGGTGAATCAAAGATTACATGCAACATTTATGATATCTTTGGATTAAAAACACCCTGCTGGGTGAGCTTTTAAGGATAAAAATATGGAGGGATATTCCTGTGCTGCTTGTGGGAGGGAGGAATAGTCCCTTCAATTTCACCAGAATCAACAAATACTTTGTGTCGAGGCGGTAACCTGTTTTACAACTCAACTGCTTGAGGTAAACGTTGGTGAAGCCTGAATGCTATGTGGCGGGCTTTATTTAAATTCAACGTTAGATATTTGCGGTTTAATCATGGACAGTTTCATGTAAGCACAGCCTCCCGGCTACTGCTAGAAAAAAAAATCAGGAAATAGACCTGAGAAAATAAGAACTCTAGAAAAACTTCTTCACGGTTTATTCTTTCAACAGTTTCATTTTGAAGTTTCATTTCAGAGGCAGACGCCATCATAACCCTGATGAAGTCACCTGATTTTTGACCAATTAGATGTTTTCTATTAAGTAGCAGTTTTGGTATCTTCAGCTCTTGTTTAATAAATCATTAAAACAGATAAATGAGATTGCCAATAAGTTAATGCTTTATTTTAATTTGTTCCAATATACTCATTTAACTTCAAATAATGCATCAATATTCTGATTCTCTAAATGAAATGTTTTAATAAGACAAACTAATAGTTATCCTCTTTTTATGGCATGTGCTTTATTTATATATACAACGAGAAAATAGATCTCCATAAAGGGAAAATAATTTTCCTTTCAGGTATTTAATAGATATAACACTGACAACTTCTACTTGAGAGAGCGCACTCAAATCGTGGCAGCTGACGCCGTGGCAGCTGCCACAAAAGCCGAATGCTGACTCTGCTAAGCTGTGTCTGCTTCTGGCAGCTGCCACCGGTTCTAATCCTGGTCTGGAGTTCATATGTTCCCCCTATGGTTCTCTCCATTTACTCAGGCTTCCCCTTAATATCCAAAAACGTGATCATGAAGTTCATTGGTCTCTCTACATAGCCCTAATGTGTATGTGTGTGCGTGTGTGTGAGTAAGATTGTTGGTACTTTCTTTCTTTATGCTGCCCTTTGGACTGGTGACCTGTCCACGCTGTGCCTCTTGTCCAATCATTACATGAAATACCAGGCCCCCAAAACCCTTAAAGGCTGAGCAGGTATAAACAGTGGAGAAGCATAATTCAATTGTCTTTATCAGTTGCAACAAATATAATTAATTGGATTGCAAAATTCTTATGAAAAAATGTTTAACCTCAACAGTTTAGTATGTATTGCTAAACGTAGTTGAAGTAGCTCACACTTTCAATAGACCAGGTGACCTCTGATGCAGACACCAGAGGTCACCTGGTGTCTGCACTACTACACAGAGTGTAGTGGTTTAAATAACTAATAATTAAAAAGCATTAAACAGCATTAGCTGTTTGGAAATCCCTTCAACTCCAAATACAACTAGATTTTTTATAAATGCCTAAATCATAATAGTAAATTCCACTTATTGTCACAATTATGATAAATGCATACATGTGTTTGAGCTTGTATATTTATTATTAATCCTATATGGATTTTTGAAACTTCCACAATAAATTCAAAACATATGTGTATACTGTGAATATACATATGTATACGTGTGTACATAGCAGCATATCGTGTTGTATAAGTATCAGAATGTATTGTAATATGTAAGTTTAGTATATTTTATATCGCACAGCATACAATATATTGTATATCTTACATGGTATGCGTAACTGTATGTAACTGACTTTCGAGACATAATGTAAGAAAAAGCCATATTATTTGTGTATGAACACAGAGTGAGAGTAAATTAGTTTTATCTTCTTCCCACTACTTTTATTGCTAAATTTGTTCCTTGTTTTTATATTAATAGTATTATATAGAAATGAACTGGATGACTTAAGAGAAGTTTTGTTCTGTTAACTTATTTATTGTGTTTATTTGTATATGTATTTTTCTTTGCAAGTTCTTTTTTTTTCTTGCCTGGGGTAAGACCTGCATTTTATACTTTTTGTATGTCTCCAAAAAAATTAAAAAATAAAATAAACTTATGCCACCTATTCCAAAATTTAAAAATCCTTGTTTTAAATTATTCAATCCAAGAAAAGAAAGCTTCAAATAAATCCTTAGAAGTCCAGAAATAATGTTTTTCATCCCCATGACGAAACACAACATTTGACAACAAATTACAAACAAAACCATTACTTGGGAAACACATGGAGGGAAATCCCATCTTTATTGTGGAAGTGAATGAATAAGGCAGATCACAGAAAGCTAAAGCTGTGTTGGTCACATGGACAGGGTTTAATAGGGTGAAAATAAAAATCACAAAAGTCACCAAATTCATTTTTCATAGCAAAACATTGTATCCTCTAATAACAGCTCGCTTACAAGTTAATGCGGATGACTTATAAACAATATAATACACAAGCATTTTAGAGTTAAGTTCATGAACAGTTTTGCTACAGCATTAACACTTCGGTGAACTGAGGGAGCTGCTGCCCCCTGGTGGACAGGAATGAAACATGACGCTGAGCCTCATTCGCCTAACTCTTCTGCCTTTCCTCCTTCTCCCCATACGTCCTTTAGGACTTCTTATACTCAATTCTCTCCACCTTAACGTCATCTCCAATCAGCTGATAAACATACGTCACCACAGTAGACGCTTGGATGTCCATTAGTACAAAGGAGGGGATAATGTTTCTGGAACAAAGAGCACAAAATACAGAATGTTACAAGAGAATAAAGGATTACCAAAGAACTGAAAAAAAAAAACAAAAACAAAAAACAACAGCAACAGGTAAATACAGGCTTTCCTATTGTTTTCCATTCAACATTTTTGGACTTTTCCAGGATCAAATTTTCCAATATCACAATTTTCTAGATATAAATACTTAAAGGCGCAGTATTATGTGTTTTTCAGGCAGAGAGCCAAACTATTGGAGAAAAAGCATGCTAAAGCTAGCCTAGCGCCTCTGAGATGTGCATTTACCCAGCTCTTTGTTGCTGTATATGAACTCTTCTAGAATGGTACCCAAACTAACAGAGTTGTTGCTCTGTCTTCAGTGGACATGTTCATCCAGAAGGAGCGAATGCTGCAAGTTTCCTTCAATAGAAAACTTTTTTTTTTTTTTTTTTTACCAATTTTAATTATAAACTGAGCTTTGTTTAATAACTAGGATCAATATGGAATGTATGTAATTGGCCTGTAAACTTTCTGTATGATTGGACTCTTTGCAAAGTTTCTTGAGATGACATGTTAGGATGAAAAATATTGCAAATCATTTTTACCATAGAGTGCCTAATAACACCTCCAATGTACAATTGGGGGGAAAAATGTGTTTCCTAAGTACTTCTAATTTAAAATAGTCTCTTAATGATACATAGGAAGTTAAGCTCAAACACGCCTTCTGTGTTCTGTGCTGCAGTAAATCAGACTTTCAGTCTTTGCTTGGATATTTCCTGCTTTAAAATGGACACAGGTTCTGGTCACGGCTACCTTTCCAGTGCGTTGTAGGCCCCGGTAGCAGAGCCGGGGTTGATGTAAAACTTGTTTTCGTTCTCGAAAGCCTCGAACTTGTGTGTGTGTCCCGAGATGAGGATGTCGACATCCAGCTGTCTCTGGAGCAGCGCCAGGCTGGCCATGTCGCCCCAGGGGATGACCTGGTGGCCGTGGATGAGGCCGATCTTGAACTGGCCCACTGTCACCACCTTCTGCTCGGGGTAGTTCAGGTTCTAAGAGGAGGGCAGAAACAGTTTTGATTTTAGTGAACACACTAGCTGGAGTGATCTGCTTTAACCAGAGAGAAAACCCTGAATGTAGAGTGAAGAACTCCTGGTATTTAGTGGTTCGATACACTGCCTTGGAAAAGTACCTCTACCCTTTTTTAGCTTTTCTGCTCTTTAACAACAAATCTCACTATGTTTTATTATAATGTTGTAAGACAGACTAACACCAAGTAGCACATAATGTAGAGGGGAAAGAAGTTTTTTCCCCCTATAAATTAATAAAAACATTACTTTGGTACATCTAAATTAGGGATCACCTTAATTTCAGTATAAATTCTGTCTTGTTGTTAAAGCGACAGGGGTTTGAGGGGGAACATTACATAAGAGTTTAAATCAGCCTGAACTCAACATCCTCAGTGAAACATGGTGGTGGCAGCATAATGCTGTGGGGATTTTCTGGTAGTGCAGGGACAGATAAATTTGTGAGATTCCAACTGTGAAAGACGGACTTTGAACCAAGTGCAGTGATTGCTTAGAATTCCCCAGATCTAAATAAAATTGATAACTTCTGGTGTGTCTGAAAAATTGATGTTTATAGAGCCTCTGAGTCCAGTCTGAATAGGATCAGGTTTTATGAAAATAATAATAATAATAATAAAAGCCAAGCCTTTCCTCTTATGGTCTAAGTAGAAATATGTATATGATATCTTTCGAAGAGGGACATTAGCCAGGCACAGGGAACCTCAATTTGACACATTCAGTGGTGAGGACACTTCTACTAATACACTAATAGCAGAGCTAATTTTCCATTTAGCGTTTTTTGCTCACTTTGAAAACATTTAGCACACTTAGCTTTCCCTTTCACAAAGTACTATATTGGTATAGCGATTTAGCGTTAGCTTCCAGTAAGTACTATATGACATAATGCTTTAGTGTTAGCTTCCACTAATTGCAATACTGGTAAAGCACTTTAGTGATAGTAGAATTAATATTTATGATTAGTGATTCAGGCTGGAGCAACTAATGTTTTAACTAGCGGTGACCACCACTGGAATATCGGTCCTCTTTCTCTAAATACTATTTATTTTTCAACTTAAATACTTTTCCACTGAAGGGTGTAATGACTACGGTGGATCTTAATAAGGAGCACAGACCTCGTCAAAGTCTCCCCGCACAATGTGGACGTCCCCAGCGAGAGTTTTCAGGTAGTCGTAGCTCTCCTTGGTGCACAGGTTGCCTGTGCAGAGAATATGCTGGATCTTCCCCGGGACCAGCAGCTTCTTGAATTTGGCTGGCAACGTGTTGCACCGGTGGGGAATGTGCAGGTCACCTAACACCAAAACCAACTAATGTCGCACAAACACACACAAAAACCAGTTAGTGACCCACAGATGAACGGAGGTGTCCGAGAACTGGAAAAGAACATAGTCCAAGGACAGAGCCCTGCAGGGTGCCGTAGGTCAACCTGTAGCAGAAAACAGTGGACATAAACTCCACAATAACCCTCTTATTCACCCTTATTAGTTATTGATATTAAGATTTTTTTTACAATAGAATAATGCAACCCTTTTTTTTCTTGTACTGAAACACCCACTAATCCAATACAGCTGATTAACACCTCACTCAAGCCAATCAAATCAGCAACATTTATAAGTACAATTCTGAACATATAATGTGTCTGAATTCAAACTGGCTTCTAAATGTCATTTCATGAAGAGTTTTTAAAAATCCAAAATTTAAAAAAAGACAACAACAAAAAAGTGAACTGATTACGCACAGCTGGACTTCAGACACTCAGTGACAGACTGGAGATATGTCTACTGTTACAAAACACAGGAAGTGACACACAAGCATACATGAGCAAACTGCATTATGAAGAGATAGTTCAGGATTCTCTTCGACATGAGGTTTGGTTAAAAAGCTTAAAAATTTAAATCTTACCTGCATTAGATAGCTCTTGAGATTTTCATTGAGCATAAATCCATATTTGTTCATTTTACAGGTCTGACCAATATTTGTCCAATGTCAAAAAAGGTGCTAAGAACAGAGATGTAAAGTATTTATGATGCTTCTCTGTGCATAACTACCCAATATGAACATGACGGTTTGAAGCTTCATGAAATATCATCTGCAAAAGAAAATTACAAGTTGTTCTTTTGATGGTGGGAGTCCACTTTGACCCTGGCTCCTCTGCCTTCCATGACCAATTATCTGGTGAAGACCTCAAGAGAGTTACCTAGTACAGGTAAGATTTTAACTGCGCGACACGTAAATAATCCTAAAATACCCCTTCAATACTAACAAAATCCCTACATCCCACTGTAACTGCAACAGCTGGATAACTTCTGCAGTGGGTGCAAATTTCTCTTCTTAATTTAGAGCTCAGGTGAGTTAAAAAACGTGAAAAATCTGTTTATTTGGTTAACAGAAAATAAAATCCAGAAATGTGTCACAGGGGTGACTCGTACCTTCTAACAGAAGGCTAAAAGGAAAATTTTTGGATGCACCAACAAGCTCAATTTTCTAGAATCACTGTTTACTAGAAAACAAAAAAAGCACACACACACAGTTGAGAATTTTTCTATGGAACTTAACTCCATATTATTCAAATTTGTGTGAGGGTTAACTAAACGTGAGTCCTCGTGCAGCAGAGTGCCTAGAAACGGATCTGGGCATTTACATCTATATGGTCTTTGAAACATTTTACCAGGAGTGGCAACTAATCTGTCCACATCCTTATATTTGGGATAACAATACAGATCAAGCGTATGTCAGCATAAGTTCAATTCACAGCAGCTCTTGGAATAACAGCGGCTCGTTTTGCTAAAAAGGCAAACAAACAACAACAACAAAAAAATGTCAGACCTGCGCAAATTTGCAATCCCATTTTCTTGTTAGTGCCACACAGAAGGGTGAGCAGAACGAGGCAGCATAAAGCGAGCACACTTACCCGGTGACCAGTCTGGTTGGTTGGAGACAGACAGATACAGAGAGGTGAAGAGGAGGGGAGGAAGAGGAAGAGGTGCATGTGTACATGACACGGGATGTGTTCAGAGATTGGGGTAAAAAAAAATACAAACAGAAAGAAGTTGGGACAAATTAAAAAGTGAATGGATTAGATTGATTATATAATGAATTATTCAAAAACAAATAAAGAAAATTACAAACAAATTAAATGGTAAAGTGGTCAAGACATTTGTTAATGGTTGATGGTTAGTGATCATGCTAAGCTGAAAACAACGCAGGAACCTGAGTGTCAGCCAGTGCAAAATCAGGTGCCAAAGCAAATCTGACCGCTTTACTGTAATTTAGCACAAATAATAGCACAGAGATATTTTAACTGATATCCTAAACCCAGAGCCGGCCCAACGCATAAGAGATTTAAGCTGTTGATTAGGGAACCGAAGCCCTAAGGACAATGTAAAGCTCCAATTTGTAGTTACAAATTTTACAAATTGCTTTGAAGCTGTATAAATAGTAAACCCAAAAAGACTTTTAATTATTTTACATTTACAATGTTATGTAACACATAAACCTTGTTAGAGGTGGTAGTTTTGAATGCATCCGCAAATTAAGGAATTACATGATCATCTCCAAGCTTTATCTGATTGTTGTTAAACTCAAGAGACCATTAAAGTGCATGATGCCATTTGATGTACTTAGAAAAAGTTGAGATTTCTTCTTTTAAAATCAAGTCATAAACAAAAAAATTATATATTTTTATTGATTTCTACTTACTATGTAATGCACCACTAAGTACGAGTAATAACTAGTGTTTTTTAATCAATAAGGTGAACGTAATCTGAGCATGCTCCGTAAAATCCATAACACTGAACACACAATAAGCAGAGCCACAAATCAGGTTTTGCTTAGAGTTCCATACAGTCTTGGGCCAGCTTTATATAGACTGACAACTACATCAACCTGAAAAATTATAAGGAAAAATGAATGAATGAATGAATAAAAACATAATGACAGCAGCTTCCCTAGGAAAAGTATCTACTTTGCCAGTCTTAAAAAGAACAAATAAGCAAAGTGTAGCATGGGATAATATCCAGGAAGCATATTTCATCAGTTGCAGTACAAGAAAATGTTTTGCAAAATGAAGCTGCCTTTAGCTGGTTAGCCACTGTAGCGCTAATTTGATTGGTAAGTATAAAATATAACATGCTGTCATAACAAAATACTCCAAGAACAAGAATGGCAAACTAGGAAAGAACCGTGCAAAAAACCTGCTACAACAGGGGTGAGTGAAACTGTTAAGAGTGGTTTTCTGGGATACTAAAAACTCAAGGATGTCATGTGATCGTAGATCCATCTTTTGGTCGAGCTAAAGTAGAAGTAACCCTACAACTAAACCCTACTACGAGGCTGGGACGCAACGTCGCTTTCTTTATGTCGACAGCGACTTTGCTAATAAACCAAGCGTAGTTAAAGATCACTACATGCAGGAAATGGCTCTCCTTTCGACGTTTCAGACTCACCATCTTGTCTGTTGCTGTTTGCTGCTAGTCCAGTTAGGAAGCGCCTACGAACGTAACGGAAGCTAATAGGGTAGACGAAACAGGAACGTCCCGGAAGGCGATATGTCGGCCATATTGTGTGTGGCATTTCTACGACAGTGCATACTGCTCAAAAAAATAAAGGGAACATTTCACTTTAATTTTGTG
>NW_006800453.1:10480-49899 GCF_000485575.1 Poecilia formosa | reverse complement strand
ATATATATATATTTATTTTTTCACCTACATACTCTGACATTTTTTAATTAATCACAGAAATCTTTTAAAAATAATAGTGGAAATGTCTGAGCTGAGAAAGTCAACTTTTCTGGAAAAAAAATCTGAAAATTTCTTTTAAAACACTTGGAAATTTCAAAGTCTAAAACATCGAAAATGTTCTACTTCAACCTTTTTTTCCAGAAAATTTCTGATTAATTTTTTAAAAATCCTTAGTTTTTTCTAGCATTTTCTCAACTTCTTAAACTCAGAAAATTCCGGTTTTTGTCTATAAAATTTCTGCAATTAGTAATCAAAATTTCAGTTTCTTCTTGCAAATGTTTGACTTCTCAAACTCAGAAATTTTCACTTTTTTTCTAGAACATTTCTGAGATACATCTCAAAATTTCTGAGTTCTTGGCAGAAATGGGCGTGATACACCATTATATTTTGTTAAAATACAAAAAAAAAAAGGTTTTCAGGACACTATTTGAAGTGTTTGGTGTCAAACTCCAGTCGTCAAGGGCCACTGTCCTGCAATTTTTAGATGTGCCACACGTACAAAACACTGGAATGAAATGGTTTAATTACCTCCTCCTTGTGTAGATAAATTCTCCATAGTCCTGCTAATGACCTAATTATTCTATTCAGGTGTGGTGCAGCAGAAGCACATCTAAAAGTTGCAGGGTATAGTGGGCCTCCAGGACTGGAGTTTGACACCTGTGGAAGGAACTGTTGATTCAAAGATACTGAGCTGCGTCTATCCATAAATAATTTTTTATTAAAAATTTTAACGAGTTAAGGAGACTCTAGAAGACACATTTAATTTGCAAATACACATATTTGACTAAATCATCACAATTACTAGTTGGAAATAGTATTTGCACGTCTATCCCAATCGAATCTGCCACTCATAAAATGACAGTTATGCTGACGTAGCGCCTTTAGTGAGAAAGTCACAGATATAACCATGTAGAAGTCGCCTTGATTGGTGCCATTCATTGGAATATAATGTGCCCACGCAGCCGCCATCTTTGTACGGGGATCCCTTCATGTAGAACCTCAGACTATTGTAACAAAAACTCTATAAGAACAATCACATGTTTTCAAACGATTTTAAGTAGCTTTTTTTAAATTATTATTATTAGTATTATTTTACACACAATGCTAAAAAATACAGAATAGTAAAAAACAAAAGAGGTAATATAAAAAATAACAATGCAGCCAATTTTTCCAATTTGAAATTAACTTGGGTATAGTATTTTCTTACATAAATAAAAACAATCCAAAATATGCTAAGTCTTAGTAAGTAATGCACTCCACTATATTCTTAAATATGTGTAAGTATGCATCATATTTAGTACATTCTGATTAATAATTTTTGTGGAAGATATCACATTCTAAACATGAATTTGAAATATATGTTAAAAAAAAATTAAAATATGTAATATGTATTTATTTTGGAATGTTTCTCTCCCCATCCTCTTGGGTCAATACTTTTACATTTGACGGTATTTCTCTGTTAGAAGAGCAGTTAGTTTGTTGTACTGTAGTAGCAGTCTTTGTTGCTCCCCTTAACTCTGTATTCTTTTTTCCTTCACATAGAAACAATCAGTCTGTAGCAGTAGATGGTTGTCCATCTTAAACCTGTTTTTTTTTGTTGTTGTTACTGTTGTTTTGTTTTTTTTGGCACATGGTCATACAGACGCATAAAGAGCAGATAAGCTAAACTGTACCTGCACTTGAAATAGATAGAAATTTGTTGTTACCGACAGGTGCATCTCAATAACACAAAACAAAAATGGAGATGTGAAGTCTGACATTCCTTTAAAATGAGAAACATATATTACACTGATTAACAATCATCAAATTTCTGTTAATTTTTAAGATCATGGCTTACAGCTGGTAAACTGGTAAGCGAGTTTATGGAGTTGTCACCGTTTTAGCTCCATACAAGTTCATTATCTTTCCTCCGTGTCGTCCTTTTCGCACTGGTCAGGATCGCAGGGAGGAGCACTCCCTCAACACAAGATGGCGACGGCACTGACGTATGCTTTGGGTTTCAGGCGACATCTACTTCTACATGTCCATATTCGAAGAAAAAAAACGTCATCAAGCTAGACACTGCATCGTCTTATCCTTTCAAAATAAAACCCATGCAAATCTAATTTATGCAGTTCAGATTGCTAAAAGCCTCAAGTAACTATTTTTTATTACATTATGTACCTAGAAAATGACTCTCGTTGTTTAGCAATGTTCTAACTGTCAACATTTTTAGTGCTGTCAATAAAATACTAAATTTACCCCAGTACATATTTGAGCAGACTTTTAATGTTAGACAACAGAGAGACCGGATGTTGCTAAATTTATTCAACTTTAACGCTTGTCAGAAAAAAAAATCGACACGAAAAGCTGCATTTCGCAGAACATTCGAGAGGTAGGTGATAAATAACTGCATCGCGGCCCTTTCTATTGGTCTTTATTTTTATTTTTCTACGGTGGACATAATACAGTAGAAAAATTAAAGTTAGCTACACGATGTTGTGAACGTTGTTTAATCATAATATCTGAATGGCGTCGACTGGGTTTGGCTAACCATGTTAGCTATAGCTGCGTGGCGTCAGTTGGCCTTGCGTTTGGGCACGGGGCTTTTTTTTCTGTGAACGTCAGCACTCTCAGTGGACATAATTAACGGTAAAACAGTAGTTTTGTTAGCTTGTTATTAGACGCTTAATATTTTTTATATTTGTGTGTTTAATTGACTATTTGTCATCAAACGCTTCGTAACCAGAAAGCATAGTCATTAGCCAATCAGGTTACCCGTCTACTTTTCTCCCCCGCTCTATTACAGGTAATTAGTACAGCGTTTTAATAAATAACGACAATTACGTGACGACAATGTTAAAACGGACTGCACACTATCGCCTGTCGCACCTGCTGATGCTGGCATTCCAGTCCGCCGTTAATGGATCCTTTTTATCCCCCCCTCCCTAAAAGGTTCCCGGACATCGAGGACGTCCCAGAAAGCTCTCCTCTGTCTCTGAACCTGGCACCGACACCATTTGGACGCCTCAGGGTTTTAAGCTTTGAGAAAACGTTTTAGACACCCTGCTGCCGCAATCGATACACCACCAGCTATCGACCACCGTTCACTGCGGCATTTGGACGATCAGCGTTGTGTTTATGTCTTTGTTTTGCAGAAACGGTAAGTTGTGGGAACCGAATTTCGATATACATAATGTTTTGTTTTTCTTGTTAGCTACGTTTTACTTAGCTGGGTTATTCTCATGTATGCTTTCCCGTTACTCTGCAGTATTAAGCAGCGCTCCCCGTCTTCTCAGGCGCTGTTCAAAATGGCTTCTCCCAGTCTCGCCACTCGTGTGCAGTGGCTGTGTGACGCACTCTGCACCAAGCCGCTAGCTGGGCTAGTTTGTTAGCCTCCACCCGAGTAGTTCCCCCTCCTCTGGTTTTCCAAAACGGATTTTCATGGAAATGTCATTCATTTTGTGACATTTACCGTAATAGTGGCTTGTCAGGTTATAAGCAGGTGTGATTTGTACGGATTCCATCAGTCGGACCACAGCTGATGGGCCTCATGTTTGTGACCTATTAAAAAGAGCAGGCCTTATATGTCAAAAAGCCAGAGGCCCCCCAGCATAAGACAAAAGGCTTATACAAATCCATTATTGTGGCCACAAAGAGGGGTTTAAGCTGAATGCTAAGAGGCTTGGTTTCCTTTTTCATTTAAAATCAATGCTGGCTGCCTGGAATGCAAGATTACTTTTTTTTTTCTTCATATTCAATGCATAAACAGTGTTTTGATAATTTATAGAAAAAAAATTCCAGCTAAATTTCAGAATAGATTGGCAATAAGCTATTTTTTGTAAGGAGCTCTTTTGTACTAAACAAAACCATTCAGCATCCAATTTCTCTTCCTTTTTTAAATCTAAAAATGTGAACTTTTTTTTTTTGCTTTTGTTACCTTTTAAAGAGATCATTTTGTGTATTTGTAGTGAGTTTCTGAATACTTTTTTGCAGTGAATCTGTAGAAAAAGTAAATCCTCAGAACAGGAGGTGCTTACGGCTAATCAGAAGGATTTATCAGTTTCAGCTGGATTTGATCTTTTTTTTTACACTTGTATCCATTGGATTCAGTGATATATTAGCAGATATGAACGTTCTGTAGTTTTATAATGGAATGTGAAGGTTGTTTTTTTTTTTCAAACAGTATCTACATTATGTGTAAAAATGAAATTGCTTGAGGCTGCATCAGTCTGCTTTGACAGCTGTGGCTCGTCAGCCTCTGAGGATGAAGTGAAGCTGTTGAAGAGCTCAGGTGGAGTTTTTCAGCCTTCAGCTTCTGCTAATGGGATGATAGCATAGTGACATGGACTTTCTTCTGATTCAGATAACTGACAAACTCAACTGTGTTCTCTAAAGATTGTAAAGGGCCAGTGATCTGTAGCTCAGTTTAAAAATACTCCAATAATCCCAAACTGAACTAATTGAAACCTTCAGCTCTAAAGCTGCTTCAGGCTCTTCAGGACCCTCCACTTAACAGTTGTCATAATAAGTCTTCATCATTAATTAAAAATAATAAACAACTCAAAGATGTTCTTCAAGTAAATGTACAAATTCTTATTTAATTTTTTTAAAAACCCTTTTCTTGTCATTAGGTTAACTACATGCCTTTCCCATAAATATGAAAAGGCATGTAGTTTTCTTTTTTTATTTTTTATTTTTTTATATAGAAAATTAGACTGAAAAATGACTGATTCTTTTAATGAATCCATAAAGTGTTGTCAGAGTAGATATTTTCCTAAAACTTGATTTCTTTTGTTGTTAATAGTCTTAGTCAGTAGGTATAAGTTGCTCTTTCCATTGTGACAGCTGCGTCCTGTAATCTAGATGCTCAATACCTGCAGATGGTTATTAATCTCCTGGATATGAACATCTTAAGTTTGAGATGTTTCCCATTGCTTAAGCAGACCATCTCTAAGCCTTCCTCTACTGTAAGAATTTTATCACTTTATTACAAACTCACTACATGACGACATCCATCTACAGGTAAGGTAGCCATTACTGATGAGAAAAAAACCATCCAATCTACCAGCTTATGTCTACCTGGTCTAAATGGTTGTAATACAGATGAAGGCCATTCAAACACTCCCTATGTTACACAACACACAGCCGTTTGCCTTTTCCACAGCTGCTTCTTCCTCTATGCTGTTCATCCAGTGGGGTTAGCTAGAGCCGGGCAGCGCTAGTCTTTGCTTCTGAAATATTGATGGCTGTCCCTCTCCTCCTCTTTCAGAGCTGTTGCGCAGCCGTTGGAACCTGTGTGGTGGAAACCTAGCCTTCAAGCAAGGAGCTTGCGGCCACAGCGGCACGACGTTTTTCATGTCAGAGACCGAGCACGCTTGCAGTCGTTTATGTCATCCCCTCTTTTCCAGACAGAAGATCCCGAAAAATCCCCAACCAAGATCCTTTTATCTTACTGATAGTGCTAACATCCAGCCAAAATGTCTGTCAACGTTAACCGCAGCGTGTCAGACCAGTTCTATCGCTACAAAATGCCCCGTCTGATTGCCAAGGTAACCCCGGCAGGTTGAAGTTTATCCCAGTCATTTAAAAAAAGAAAAAGTCTGTGGCGCTGGGATTTATGGTCTTTTCTGTTTTCTGTTTAGGTTGAAGGCAAAGGGAATGGAATCAAGACGGTTATTGTCAACATGGTTGATGTTGCAAAGGCTTTGAACAGGCCTCCAACATGTGAGTAAACTTTACCGTTTTACCTCAGCTTATCTGGGGTGAACAATGTAAAAAAAAAAATAAAAAATTAAGTTATGAGACCTGCCATTTTTTGTTTTATCAAAATAATGTGTTTGTTGCCATGGAATTTTGATGCTGCATTCAGTAATAAGTGTCAAAAAAATCTCAGTCTCATGCTAGCAGAAAAAAAGTGAAGAATAAAAGTTTGGTTTTCTTTTAAAGTATTTATGAAGGAAGTTGACTTAGTAGCAGCATTGAACAGTGTTGACTTACTGTTTCTGAGGAACATTCAGTGCCACAGTGTGACAGTTGAGTATAGCTAAAAAGAAATATGGAGATTTTAGAAGATTCAACATTAAGCTCCCAGTGTGGTAGTTAAGTTCATGATTTATTTAGTCACTTGAATATAAAAATAAGTGGTTTACTTCTCTAGATCAGAAGTCTTATAGAGCACTTTTATAATTTAGGTTTAATAGCAGTCTTATAAAGTGTGAAAAACTATTAAATCCTGTTTGAAGTTTAGATGAGCATGAGAAATAAAACACTATGGGAAGTGTTGAGTAAGTGGGTTGGATGTGAATCCAGAACTGGTCTGTTTATCCACATACCAGTGTGGAGCTTTTACCACACCGTCAACCCAGAAGCTAAATTTATAATCACATTTTATAACGTGTGGAACACACGGATAAATGAAGACGGTTAAATGTTATCAAATGCACAGAGCAGCAGAAAAAATGTGAAATTTGAGGTGGAAATTCTGTGGATATCTTGAACAAAAAGTAATGAAAAACTGATAAAGTTTTATAGCAACTTTCTAATGCACAGAAGTACCTTCACATTAACACAGATTTAACATCGAACATATCAGTCCAGATTGAATCACTTTTAGAGACAATGTGTCGTGTCTGAATTTGTAAAGAAATGCCTAGTTCCATTATTTGGTAGGCTGGAGTCTTAAATTCAGTGCATTTAGATTCTACAGTGATGTTTTTCTCTACTTAGATGAACTATCATGTCATGTTTGTCTACTTTAATAAAGATGCCAGATCTGACATCAGAAAGATGTAATGGTGATGGCAGAGAGGCTGAGGGAAATGTGGGTCAAACCTGATCAATATCGTCTCAATACAGAATAATATTTCAAAATGTGTTCCTGTAATCATGCAGCTGTAATAACTATAAAAACAATCAGATTATAAATGCAGTGAAACCAAACTGAAGACTAAAATTTGAATTTTATGAACATGCTTAGCATAAGACATGGATATCTTAATTGTGCTATTTTTCTAGTTACTGTAGTTCTAACTGTTGGCCTCGTCTCTTCTCTGCAGACCCGACCAAGTTTTTTGGTTGTGAACTCGGTGCTCAGACCCAGTTTGATACCAAAAACGATCGTTACATCGTCAACGGATCCCACGAGGCGAACAAGTTGCAGGATATGCTTGATGGGTTCATCAGAAAATTTGTGCTGTGTCCTGAGTGTGACAACCCTGAAACTGACCTGGTAAATAGTTTTCTGCTTCCTTAAAGATATTTGGCCAAGCTGTGCAGTGGGAAACAGGACAGAACTCTTTATAAATTGTTTTGAAGAAACAAGAATGGCATAGTTTGTCTTGAGAAGTTGTGCTTAAGGATAATACTTTGCGTATAGGGGACAGAATAGTAGTAGTATGTTCATGGTTCATTTCTGTCTTCCTCCTCAGCATGTCAATCCTAAGAAACAAACAATCGGCAATTCCTGTAAGGCCTGTGGATACCGTGGCATGCTAGACACCAGACACAAACTCTGCACGTTCATTCTCAAAAACCCACCTGGTAAGAAGTCAGGGGTCACTGGCTCAACCATAAAATTAACAACTTCTCTTAAATTAATTCATTCATAACATGATTTTTTTTTGTTTGTTTGCTTTGCTCGTTTCCTCCTGTCAACAGAGAGCAATGATAGCAGTTCTGCATCTGTCAAGAAAGAGAAAGAAAAGAAGAACCGCAAGAAGGACAAGGAAAACGGCTCTGGCAGCGGCGAGACTGGAAACCAGGACAACATTGATGCCCCTGAGGCTGTGGTGTGTTTACTGTCATTCACATGATGGTTCAGTGGAGGAATGATCCCCACACGTAGTCTGGGATCATCCCTCGGCTCTCATTGTCAGTCGGGTTAAAGGGGCAGTGTTCATGTAAAATGTACTTATTCAGCTCTACGTAGTGTTATAATGTTATTCCATAATCAAAAACAAACCTGGAGTGCCATCCATGTTTGAAATCCTTTACTCTCCATGGCAACCATTGAGCTGTGCTAATCACCTTGGGGGACTTGGCTCTGCCTTCAAAGACAAAGCTCCTCCTCAGTTGCAGTTTCTAAGTTCCTGATTCACAGAGCTGCTGTCCTCTCAGCTCCTTCAGACTAGCCAGCACCGAATGGCAAACATTATATGAGCTACTTCTCAGCAGCTCAGGTAAAAACATTTTTAAAGGGTTAACAGAGGACCCTTGTTGCAATGACTTATTGAAGGTGGAGTTTCAGAAAGAGCAGGAGTTTTTAAAGAGCCAGAGGCCCAGTTTCAAAGCAATAAATTACAAAGTCAGATTGTTTTTACAACTGAAGTTACTTGATTGTACTATAAAATGGCACTAAAACACATAAAACTGCTCCTTTAAAATTAAAACACAATTGCAAAAACGTTTAATCACATAGATAGACCTCCAACTATGAGTACCGAAAATATCTGCTCCTTTTGGTTCGGAACCGAAATACATATACTGTTTTATCCCTAAATGTTCAACATTTGGTTATATAAATGATTATTTATAGAACCAGGTGCTTAATGCAGTTTTTTCATCCTTCCCGTTTCCAGGATAGAGACGATGACGACGAGGACTGGGCGGAGGAGACGACGGAGGAGGCACAGCGGCGCCGGATGGAAGAGATCAGCGACCACGCCAAGAATCTGACCCTGAGCGAGGACCTGGAGAAACCTCTGGAGGAGAGGGTCAACCTCTTTTACAGCTTTGTGAAAGTAAGACCGCTGAGACTGAGTACGTTTCATCAGAAGATTCTGTCTGATTGGCTGAGGGTGCAGAGTCTGTGTACAACTTCAACAGCAACAGAATTGGACAAAAAATAAAACGCAGAAAGTTCATCCTTTTTTGTGTGGCTTACAGTACTTTACTAAAGGAAAACCACCCAAACAGTGTCGAGTTTAGCAGTCGAGGGACCAGTTATTAGATTTACCAGAAACAAATCTTTCCCCGCAGTTGTTCACCTCTTTGTTTGTTCTTAAACAGCAAAAGAAGGAAAGCGGAACCATTGATGGCGCTGACAAAGAGATCCTGGCAGAGGCGGAGCGTCTGGACGTGAAGGCCATGGGTCCGCTCATCCTCAGCGAGCTCCTCTTCAACGAGAACATCCGGGACCAGATCAAGAAGTACAAACGCCACTTCCTGAGAGTACGTCTCTGTTATAACAGTCTGAAAATCCACAACAACTTCATTTAGAAAGAGCTACAGCACCAGCCACAGCTGGAACAAAATGAACAGATAAGATAAAAAAACATAAGTGACACAGCTAATCACAAAATAACGTATTACAAACGCAACAAAACGATGCAATCATTTAAAATGCATATCAGTAAAATTAAGTCTGTTGGTTTAAGTAAAAATAAGTTTTCTCACAGGTTTTAATTTAAAAAAAATTATTTTAAAATTATTTGCATTTTGGTTTATAATTTAACTTTTACTTAGTTTTTGGTTTTCAGTTGAACTCACCAAATAATGCATCGTGAAAAACCTTTTGTAATTTAGTAATTGATGTCAGCTTGCCAATTAATTCAACCTGGTATTTGCTTATTAATGGTGAATATTTGCCTTTAAAAAAAACAAAAAACAGGCATTTCTAAAGATGGGAAATGAAAAACGGCATCTACAGCCATTGGTACCCCTGATTAAATTACAAGCATTACCAAAGGACAAAGAAACCCAGCTAATGAGTGCTCAGGTTTCATGTTAACACTCCAAACTTTCAGTTACAGGAATGAAAAAAACTAACAGGTAAATAAACAGTGGCCATTAGCCACATTAAACTTTAAGCATTGGCTTTGGAAAAACCCTCATCTCCTGTCATCAGAATTATTTTGTACATTAAACTGAGAATGATGACAAGTTCTTCAGATGATGGAAAACATTTACATTAAATTTTTAGAGCAAGACATATAATCTGAGAGTCTCATGACTGATACTCAATTTCTAAAATATAAAATGAAGACAAATTGATATAATACACAGCTTGAGGCTGCTTGTTTTATTGTCTTTTTCATTTATACATAAGCAGTTTTATTTCTCAGTACAGAAGTTCTTGACTCAGTCCATCAGCAGACATGATGTTCAGTGACTTTATCTGAAAGCTCTGGCAATCCTGATCAATTATTGATATCATATTTTAACATAAATACATTTCTTTGAGGACTCATGTTTATAGTAAATTATTTTAATGGTTTGAATGTATATGAAACCAGCGCCTTGTGGTCATCAGTGGTATTGCAGTTAAAGATTCTTCCATGCACACGACTAAGAAAACATCACTTTTTTTTTTTTCCCCTTCTCCCTAATGTTGAATAAAACTCATTTTCTCCTGGAAGTGACTAACTTATCTGCTATATGTTTTTCATATTCACATCCTAGTTCTGTCACAACAACAAGAAAGCCCAGAAGTATCTGCTGGGAGGCTTCGAGTGCGTGGTGAAGCTCCACCAGGTGCAGCTGCTGCCACGCGTCGCCATCATCCTCAAAGACCTGTACGACGCCGACCTGCTGGAGGAGGACGTCATCTTCGCCTGGGCTGAGAGGGTCAGTGAGCTGGCAGCCGCCGTCGGTTCAGTTCTCAATGTGTCCAGAAAATATGAGCAAAGGCTCAAAAGTATCCCAATCGTACCACTTTGATGTTAGTATTTTCACATCTTATTTTCTTGTATCCAATGTTTCCCCTGTCTGCTCTCGTTTCCTGTTTTCCTCAGGTTTCTAAGAAGTATGTCTCCAAGGAACTTGCCAAAGAGATCCATGCCAAGGCCGCTCCTTTTGTCAAATGGCTGAAGGAGGCGGAGGAAGAGAGTGAGGGCAGCGAGGAGGAGGAGGAGGAGGAAGATGACGAAAACGTCGAGGTACGGCTTTTCTTTCTTTCTTGTTTGGGCAAGAAGTTCCTGGAAATGCCCTCAATGCTCCAAACTGGCAGCTGATTGTTTTTGCAGTGTCGTTTTTAAAGTGGTAGTTCCTATGCCAATTCATAGACGCCTGTCTGGAAAATAAAATGCATTGATTCATGCATTTAATAAGAGAATAAAATAAAACCAAAAAATTATTTCAGGATTTTTGAAGGTGATCTGTTGTCTTTTGTAAAAAGAAAATTCAACAAAATTATTCAAACAAAAAAACAACAAAATTAAAGTCAAAGCATCCCACTCTTATCTAGTGATGCACTGATCAACTTTTTCATTCCTGATACGGATATCTAAGATATAGAATCAGCTGATGGCGATTCTATACAGAAAATCAATTCTGAATAAACTTAAAATGTTTCTTTTTGTTAATACGGACATAAAAAATAGGTTGACTGCACTGGTCAAAATATAAAAATAAACTTTATCAAACCTTCATTGAAATGGTTCAGAAAGAGCAATTATGAATTCTATATATGATGTAAAATGGATGATAATAAAGCATGATGTCGCCCGTAGCTCCACTTTAAGTATTAGACGGATGCAGACATCTGCTTTCTTCCATTGTTGTTTTAGCCAAAAACCTGTTATCGGTGGTTCAAAGATTGATCTGAATCTCAGTGGAAAATATTTCAGAATATACACAATTATAAGATCGGAGTATTTAACCCCATTGCATTACATTACTGGTCTTGACATGAAAATAAACTGATACCAGTATGTTTTGGAGGAAACGGCAGTACATGGGTTCAGACATCTAGAGCGAATGGATGCAGAAACCAGTTGCTTGTCAAGCAACCCTTGAACTCTGTGCTATAAATGTAATGCTTACAGGAGCCTTCTGACAGTGGGCTAAAAGTTTTTGTGCTTTTCTTCTCACAGGTGGTGTACTCGTCCTCCGCCCGCGAGCTCAAAGTAGAGACCGTGAAACCAGACACACCAGAAAAAGAAGAAGACGATATTGACATTGATGCAATCTGAGAGATTCTGGATGCTGCTGCTGCTTTTCTCTTGTGTTGTGGCTTCGACTTAGCCGGCCCTGTATGACCGATACGGCTCAGCTTTTCCCTTCTTGATTCCCCCCTGACCCCTCCTCTCCTACTGCCCTCTATACACCCCTCTGGCTTTACAGCATGATATAGTATTATAGCGCTTCACCTGCTACAAAGTAACTGTATAATTCTGCTATGAGTTTATTAAATGAAGTTGATTTGTGGGATTTTAATCAAGGGTGTTATGGGATCTTTTTCACTGCACTTTTTCTTTCTTTCCTCTTTTGTTTTGAGGTCCCTGTATTTTTCCAGTCAATAAAGAATGTTTTGCTATCCATCATGTCTGACTGTTTCGGTTGAAGTGCTGGAAATTATAAAGACGTTTACAAGAATTGGCATACTTTAGTTTTGACGTCGAAACTTTACTGATTCATACATCTTAAGATATATTCTAGCTAGAAAAGATAGTTTCAGCTTTTTTGTGATGGTATTTTTCCACAGTTATGACTAAACATGAAATTACATCTCCTTATACCAGAATAAGCTTTAGTTACTGTAGTGGAGCAGGAGTTAAGAGTTTATACTACAGCTTTTTATGTTAAAGCCAAGGGTAAAATGCTTACACTTAGCTTAAGTCTATGTATTTGGAGTACTGCTTGTACTGTAGTTGAATTATGTGTGAGTGCACAAACACCTTTAAGGGAGGAATTTAACTTCAAAACATGCACACAAAAAAAGGGAAGGAAATATTAAAACAAACCGATCAGAGTATGTGATAAAGGCATATGTCATCGAAAGCTTGTTTTTGGCTGGCTTGTTTCAATACTAGCTGAAATTGAGTTAAATTAACAGAAAAGAAGTGGTGTGTCACTTTAAGAACCCTCAGAAATCCGTGCATCTAGTCAAGAGCACGCGTTCATCTGCTGCTCTAAATGTTTAATAACTAAATTGAATAATTCAATACATTTATACATAAAAAAAATCAATGACTAAAATGTTAATCTAAAATATTAGATGTTATTTTCTGTCTCTGCCTTCCTAACGCTGGAGTGCGAAGAGCAGCACGGACATTCTTCTATGAAGCGAACAACACAACCATTTCCTCCTGACTGGTGACAGTCCTCGCAATACTTTGTAGTCCGGTGGGACCGGGGTCAGTCGGTTTCCGCCCGTTCAGCTAAACATGCTTGTGAGGCTTTCAAGTCCTGTCGGACACAAAAGTGAATGAAACAAACCTCATAAAAACAGAAGCCATTGTATGTGGGACTTAGCGCTCCTTTTTAACAGCATACAACAAAACGGATCAGTTTTTCTTTTGCATCTGCATGTGAAAAATAACATTAAGGGGCAGTATAAGATAAAATTATTTTTTTTCTTTAGCTTTTAATTATGTTATGTTATTCCCTCATCAAAAACATACTCGTAGTGTTTTTTAAATTCTTTCATGTTTTAGAAATCCTTGAATCTCCCATGGCAACCATTTAGGGGTGCAAAATCCTTCCATACTGCAGTAAAGAGAATTAAAGATGTTTTTATGCTGAAAGATGTTTTAGAGACCCTAATAAAACTTAAACATTTAATTAAAAAAAAATGTAAAGATAAATATTCCATATTTACTGTAAAAACAAGATGGACTACTAGAACAAATGAGAATAGTGTCCACTCTATAGCAGTTTTTAAAACTCGTCTACATGTGACAACCATTCCCATCTTTGCAGACATTGTAAGCTTGCTAAGGAATGTCTTTATGAAAAACAACTTGAAATCAAAACAATTACTCTCATTCTTTTAATTTGTCTATTAAACGGTTTAATATTGTCAATGCTATTAATACAAAAGCAAAACAATGTAAATTTATTGTGACCCATGAAATTGCAAAATACCTCCTTCCCTTTAAATCTGCAACTTTCACTATATTTTGTGCTCTTTTTTTGTTTAGTTTTTTCTTTCTTGCTCTCTCTCTCTCTTGTCCTCTCCCGCTCTCTTCCTCCCTTCTTTCCTTCTTTCCTTCCTTCCTTCCTTTCTTTTTTCTTTCTCTAACATAACAAATGGAAAAGATCCAACATCTGTTGTTGTACTGATATAAAATGTCTGGAGATTATTAAAGGACCTTTTACAAGACAGGACTTTTTTCCATCTTCATTTATGTGCTTTTAATCACCTTCTCCTGTCATCGGTTTTTGCTTTTATTCTGTATGGATGCAGAAAATTCAGTGAAATATGAGAACACTACAAGTCTTTCAGAAATATTCAGTTCATTTTTTTATTCCTCGTGTGCTGTCATCTACCCAAATATCAGAACTTTTCTTCAGTGAACTTTTCTGTGAAATTTAACAGTGGAAGTACATATTCCGCTGGTCAGATGTTTTATTTATTTATTCATTCATTCATTCTTTCATTTTTATATCAGTGCTTATATTTTTAGTAATAATACAGCGCCCGGAGAGCAATTTTAAAATAATTAAATCTAAGATTTTCTGATATCCGGGCAAGCGAGGAGTCCTTGAATGCATCTTAATCCAGCCCAGCCGCTGAGTAGCCATTTTGGTCCCACCTAAAACAGACAGACCCGCTTCACTTTGGGCCGCTGGAGATGGGAGAGACCGAGCCTATGGCGAGCGTTTCAGTCATCTGGACCTTTTAAAACCGTCTGCCAAACACCCACCTTTACCACCGAAGGTCATGTTGTTTTTTTAAAGCGAGTCATTTTTGGGGGGAAGAAAGAGGACTGTGGTGATTTTTGGAAGTGACGACCGACAGCGCCTTCACGTTAGTTTAGTTAGCTTCACTGACTGAAAGCCGAACGGACAGACGGACTCCGGCTAACCTGTCGAGTCAAACAAAGGTTACAGCATGAACATGTTATGTGCGCAGCTTAAACACTAAATATAAGTTGATTGTATTTTTTTATTTTAGTATTTTTTTTACGCTCCGGAATATCTCAGGTGCTTGGCTCTAACACGTCCGGTCTGGGCTGAAAATTGTCACGATCCATGCTGAGCCTGTTTTTCCACAGAGAACTGCAAAGCAAAGCAATAATAACCAGATTTCTTGGCTGGTGGATTTAAAACTGAGGATTATATTTTCACCTCAAACGGCCCCTGGTTAAGGAAGACCAAATAAATGATGTCAACAAAAACTCCTTTACCGACGGTCAACGAGAAGGTGACGGAAAGTGTAAGTAGAAGAGCTTGTTTATCGCATGTTTCTTTGAATTTCACTGATTTGTTTTTATCGTTTGTGTGCATGACAACCCAATTGGTCCTCGGTGCGAGTTATACTTTGATTGAAAATCGTAAACAAGTACAACTTCTACATCAAATCACGTCCAGTTCATCCTTGATGTGGATATATATATTTATTCTAAGCTTAATGCTTTTCTTGACGCCAAATTTATATTCTTACATATAATAAGGTGCAGTCGGGATGTTTAGGCCTAACCACGAACAAAACTAAAGTACTTTGCTTGCTGATTCTGGCAGGCAACAGTAAGTTTCGTTCTCGGCTTTCTATTGGCTGCCGCAGCTGTCACCAATGGGTTTCATCCAGTCAGCTTCCAGATCGGAGCTGCTTTGGTCCCACCCCTTCGTGATAGCTTGAATCCCCCCCTGTGAGAAACAAAACGTTGTCAAGTTGTTTGTGATGCAACTATCTGTGCTTCCGGCATGAAATTTAAAAAATAAAAGGCCTCGGTCGGAATAATTTCAACCCGACTTATTAATCCTTTACGTGAACCGAAAATGATCATTAAAAAGAATAATGCATCTAACATTCATATACTCTACGCTGAATCAATTTTATTAAATAAGGAAGTTAAACTAAATGTATGTTTTGTGCGGTTTTACTACTACAAAGTAGTATGTAAAGCTGTGCACTCCACAAATCTGGCATGATATATACATATATATTGCAAGTAGAAAACTATAAGAAATCCCATTTACATTTTGCAAAAAACAAAAAAAAAAGTAAAATGTGATGAGTGCAAAATTGAACGTTTTTGGTCAACATGCTAAATTCCTATAAGTGACAATCTGAACCCACAGTCACCATGGCAACAGCAGCATCATGCATCAGGATGGATGGAGCTGGACAGAGGCTAGAGTTTTCCTTTCCAACACAACATCCACTCTGAAGATGCAGCCAGAGCTAATGAGTTGCATCAAAGCATTTTTATGTCTCACAATGGCCCGTTGTAAGAGAATCTGGGTCAAGACTTTAGCGCTGATGATCACAAATGTTCTCCATCCAGCCTGACTGACCTGGAACTGCTCTGGAAGGGAAGAAAAAGACGGCAAACATTTCAGTCTTTAGGTGCACAGGACTGGCAGACTGGCACCAAAACACTTGATTTCATTGTAGATACATGGTGGTTTTGTTGCCTCCAATTCTAAAAGTAACACTTCAAATTTTTCTGTGTAAATGTGCTGGGAAAGCATGAGAATTTTCTTCTGTTTTTCAAATTCTGTTAAATTTTTATTTTTTTTTAATTGTATAGAATCCCAATAAAATTCATAGAATACTGTGGTTGAAGCTTGAAATCTGTAAAAGTTTACACTGCTCTCTCTTACCCTGCTGTGAGAGAGGAGAGAGGACATTACTGATGGACCCACCCACCAGCTCACATCTACACATCCCCGCTGCTGACAACTTATCGACTTTGTTGCTTAGCAACTTTTCAGGGTAAAAGAAAATTAGTATTGGTCAGAATCGACAGGTCACAGTGATCGCCCAGAAAACTGCAATCAGTGCACCGCTAATGGAAGGTTCTGCTGCTGTCCCACAACACAATGAAGACAGACGTGGCTTGCTGATTTTTGTAACTCGGGTCATGTCGACACGTGTGCCGTTAATGGTCCTTTACATATATGTACAAAATTTTGTCAATATTTTGCATATATCGAAAAACAAAATTTTTCAACTGGAGTTTTTCCATTAAGTAAGAAACACAGTTACAATCACACGTTTGTTCACACAATAAGTCATTAAAACACGATTCTCAACTTCCTGCTGACTATAATTATTTTGAATATTTTATAAACGATTTATATTTTTACATTAGTTTTATAATTTTTTTCCCCTAACTACCAACTTTTTTTTTTAAAGGTTTTGTTGGCGTTAGTGGCCTTTATTTGAAAGTAGTTTGACAGGAAAGTGGGTAATGAGAGAATAGGGAAGATGTGCAGCAAATGTCACCAGGCCGGGAATCGAACCTGCGACCACCACCACAAGGAATAAGGCCTGAATACGTGGGTACCCCCTAACTACAATGATAAAAAAAAAATCATTTAGAAATGTTTTTTTCTGTCCACTCTATCAAAACCTTATTTTTAAAACAAGTTGCTTGTTCCCTAATGAGATGAATATGAAAATTAGCTCAGAAAATGAAAGAAAATATGATATTTTGGGGGAATTGTCAAATGTATCAGTATTTTTTTATTTTTATTTTTTACTTTGCGTTTATTTTCTTATTGAAAAACACAACTAACCACTAAAAGAGTTCCCTAGTATTCGCCTGTTTTATTTCTTTCTCCATTTCTGCGGCTGCAAGCCCCAAACACCTGCGCGTGACCTCCTCTGTCTCATGACTCGTCACGGTAGTGGCACTCAGCTGGAGATAACACGGAGCACAAACAGCTCAGAACTATTGATTCAGCGGGAAGAAGCGGCTTCTTCAGCGGCTAGCGTGCGGCGCCTGCTCGGACTCCATTCTGTGTCAATAAACCAACCAATAAGGAGTTTTAGATGGTACTTTTAGTTGATGGGAACTCGGATAAGAAATGTAGGACTCCATGTTCCCAACGCGAACGAAGGTGCCTTTATTTTGAAAACGTATGGGGCCAGTTTCCGGTTTGGGCGTGTCAGCATTTGGCTTGACAAAACGGGAGCTCTGTTTACTGGGGCTCTGGAGTCGGGACGAACCGGCATTGTTGGAGCTTATCAGCGGGCTGAGACATGACAGGGTCCCAGGCAGCCAGGAGACACCGCAGCTTTGTGAGTAACTTCTCCGAAAGAAACGAAGGACTTTCATCAAGGAATGTTTTTCTTTCTTTCTTCAGTCTCCCAATAGGAAGTCAGGAGCTGGAAAATGAAACCAAATGTTAGGATTAGATGTTGTTTTTGCACAGTTAGGTTCTAATATTGAGTTATTTTATTCCGCCTGCAGTGACCTTATCCTAGTTTATATTTTTATCTGCAGTGCTGTTTCCAGTCAGAAGCCCAAAAATATTCCTGTGGAGAATGAAAATCCGTCTGGCTGAGTTCAGGGTTAAACTGACCTTATTATGGTCTACTGATGTTTTTCACGTCTACTTCCTTCAAGCTTTGGCGTTTTTCAGGGTCGAGTGACTCTGATTGGAACTGCAGCTCCTCCACTGATTTTTTTTTTTTTTTTTTTTTTAAATTTGATTTCATGTTGTTTTGGTTTTCATATTTGATCCCTGTTTAAAAAGAGTTGATCTGTGTGGAAGTTTCAACTGTAAAAGTTAACTTTCCCACTTCATGACAGACCCTGAACATCCAGCGGGGGGACCTGATCACACCCAGGTAGCGCCACAGACAGGTGGGAATGGACTCGAAATGTTTTGAGGATATTTTCTCTGCACTTTGAGACGGCCTGAGGCGGTTTATCTGCATTAGTCTGGCGGTCTGAGCTCAGTCTGTCCAGAGACACTGAGATTTTTCCTTAAAATCTCCCAGTTAGAGACAAATCAATTCTATAAAACTAAAATTATTAAACTGATATCTTAAAAGACAAAAAAAGTTCTGTCCTTTCAATCTTGGCTTCTGTATGACACGCTGTGGATGATGTCTGTTAGTGTGACGTCTGTCCCGATCAGTATTGGAACTGTTTGTACTCTGCATTTTCTAAAATTCCGTCCTTCAGTCACGTAATTACGGGTTTCATTGAGATATTAAAAAGACGTAAATTCAGTCATCCTAACTTGAGGCTTTAAATATTTATGAATATTTTCAGATTTCCTCTCATTGATCTTAAACATTAAGGTATCTAGTAAATCTGTACGCTCTTTGCTTCTCCCATAAAAGCTTTGGTGCTGACTTTTCATGTTTGAGAAATGCAATGGACGAAAGTCAAGACGTTTATTAGATTTTCTATCATAAGTCTAACATTTTGTTTGTCTTAAATTTGTACATCCTTTGCTTTTTGAATGTTTCTAGATTTTATTCTGTCAGTTGTGTTTTTTTTATTATTCCAGTTTTTCTTTAAGCGCCATAATTAACAGATTTGAGAAACATTCTTCATAGCTTTTCTGCTGCCCACAGTAACTTTTAGTTTTTGCAGTATGTATTGTCTACAGTAAAGCAATGTGGTTATATGACTCCCTACCAACTGGAGCTGACTTGGTTATTGTGGTTTGATCTAGAGTCATCAATAATCTGTCACGTTTCATAAGTCGGTCAGACTGAATGTGGAGCAGAGCAGAAATAATAGGATGTCAAATAATTGTTATGCAATTTCATCAAAACTACAACATGGTTTAAGTACTGAAATAGTTTTAAAGGTACAAAAGTAAGAGACGAACTGACTGCAGGAAAGAATGTAAACTTAGGGTTTGGCAATTTAAAAAAGAAAAACTAAATGTCAATTGCCAAATGAAAACATATTAACACGTACATGTGAAACTAAAATCACAAAGAGCTGAAAAGTCATATTAACTTATATTGTGAAGTAAGTTGAGAAAAAGTTAAATAAGTTATTTCTGACATTGAGGTAGGTCTTAAATTTAAATCTTTATCTGACAGAAATGTTCTCTCTTCTCTGCATTTTCCTCTTGGTAGCAATAGAAACACACCGGTCCACTTTTCTCCCTTCTGACTCAGTTATGAGGTCTGTCATCAGCCAATGCCGTTCAGAAAAACAGTGTTCAAACTGTACTTTGAACATTTTGTTTAAACGGACATAAATGTACTGAATTACAAATTTATTTGCTAATTCTGCACCTGTACAGCACATTTTACTCTACACACTCTTCAGAGGTAACAGCGTTGGATAGTTGGGGGTCAATGAAGAGGAAGGGGGGGTAGAGACTGCCTGCTAATCAATACTGAACCACATCGATTATCGGCCTACTCAGTTTGTTTCCTCCAGCTGACTGGAGACAAAGGGACAAACAAGGCTTTTTTGTGACAACACAACTTTAAACTGTGACTGAGCTTAATTTTAGGCTGCATCATAACAAACCTTATCCACCATCGTTGTATTTCCTTTTTATTTTTTAGCTTGACTGCATTCCATAAATGGTGTGACTGATTACATTTTTTCTGTCCACTTCCAAAGAAGTTTTTGTCGCAGCTTTAACCAAAGTGGGACAGAAAAACACCGAGACTGATGCCAGAGCAGCCATCAGTCAGATTCTACGAAGACAACCAACAATGATGACCAGCATTGTTAGAATACTAATTATTAGAGCCGTGATGTAATGTTTTTATCTGAGGTGTGTTGGCTCTGGTTGTTCTTTAGCATAAGTTGTGCGCTAGCAGCTTGTTTACCCAGACTGGTTAATTGATTGACCCTTTAGCTCTAGTTCAGACACGCATGCCTTTCTGTTAAGAGAGGTTTAACTAAACGTGCCTCTGGTGCTTTTCCATAACATTTAGCAGTGTCAGTCTTAGAAGTGACGTAAACATTTAACCTCCCCCATTTGTGAATCTTGAGCAAAAATTTTTAAATGAACTCTGAGTCTTATTTATTTATTTTTAATCTGCTGATAAAAAGTGGATATAAACCAACTTATGGATTTATCCTAAACTCCAAATGATTTCAGTAACTTTATCCAAACATGATGTGGCCAATTAAAACAATCCTGACCATTCTGTCTGCGACTAAAGAAGAGATGCTGTCAACTGCGACTGCAGGGTGGCAACAACCAACAAACTGTGTCTGTTTTAACGGTTTTATGAGAAACGGCACATTCTATTAGTGGTGCTCCAATTGCTCTTTTCTGGCCAGTCACTGATTTCTAACTATTATTTTTTAAATTTATTAAAAAAAAGAAAAAGCGTGACCTTCCAATCTTGACCAATGCCAATTTTCTTTCCTTTTTTTCTGAAAAGTTTCTAAATATATTGATAAAGTTGCTAAATTGGCAACAGTGGGGTGACGATCGTTGGACACTAAACATTAAGGAAACTGGTGTGATTTATGGATGCACCTGTACATTTGATCTAAGATGAGAAGCTTTCATGTGTAACACACACATTCTATTAACTCGAAAGGCTTTGTGTGGTCATGTATTATAACACTAGCATTAATTTAGATGAACCCTTTGAGTGCTTTATTTTATGTGAAGCATGTCCAAGGACAGTCAAAAGCTGGAGTGTTTGTAAGGATTCTGTAGTAAAGTTCTGCTCCTGGTGTCCGTTCTGCAGTGAAGAGGCTGAGATGAGTCAGACCCCGATACCGAAAACAAAAATCTGTTTAGATGAAAAGATAACTGTCGTATTTCTGTGGTTGTGCTCATTACTGAAGAAATGACTATGACTTAATGTAGTGATATTTCGAGCAGCACCAGTCAGATTTGTGGTTTATTTCCAATCTCGATTTGTTTTTTGTTTTTTTTGTTTTTTTTACTCTTCCTGATTTTCTTTAAGAACCACAAACCGAATGAAACTAAACAGTGACTCATTGTTTAGACTGTGTGTGTAAAACAAGATTTTACTCATTTAAAATTTAACATCACAATTTCTTTTTCTGTTTGAAGTTGTCTTTAGCATTCTGTATTAGCATTTAGCGTGATGAGCATTGTGTCTCTTTAAGCATTTCAGCGCTAAGCCAGCTGTTAGCATTTCTCTGAGCCCTCCAGCAGGCTGCCAACGTTTCATATTCAGCATGTTCCATAACAAGTTGAAACTTTGAAAGAACAGGACAGATCGTGTTAGCTGCACTTCATTCATTCTTCCTGTTATCTGCTGAAAGCTGTCTCCTGGAGCCTGAGTAAAACAGACACAGATTGACATGTTCCTTTTAGTTTGCTTGAGTAACACGTCTTCCTTCCTTCAGTCTTCTTCACTTGGTAACAACCTCCACACCACATAATGTGGTTAGCACGAAATGTTAACACTGATTGTAAATGTGTGAGATCTTGAAGTTCCCTAGTAGCTGAGTAAGCTGAAAATGGCCCAACTCTGGACTAAGAAAGCAATTCTACTAGTAATAAGAGAATGTCATGAGTTTAAGTCCCGAGTCACACCTGGTGTGTGTAAACAGAGGTGACTTACTGAATCACTGTGGTTTAGATTGATTTAAGTTACAATCTAAACCACAGTGATTAAATCAGGCTTTCCGGCAAAAAAAAAAAAAAAAGATAACGGACAGAACAAGAATCAGCAGATCAGCCTTTTTGTTATCTGTGATCAACTGGAAAAGTTGATTTTTTTTAATCAACAGTTTACTGGTACTTGAAGCACTGCAGTAGTTCTCTAACGTTATTGTTCTGTCTACAGCACACATCTCACAGCAACGGGCGCCAGGAGCTCAGCACACGCTCAGGTCGGACCGGCATGCGATCCCGCAGCTCGGACGAGTCGCAGCAACCCCATGTGGGCAACTACCGGCTGCTCAAGACCATCGGCAAAGGCAACTTTGCCAAAGTTAAACTTGCCCGGCACATCCTTACTGGCAGAGAGGTAAGCTGCAGAGGTCATTGTCTTTTACTTTGAAAAGTAAGTTTGCTAAAGTTGGCTCCTTCAGACTAGCCAGGAGCAATTAGCAACTACCTGGTGGAACAGTACATCTGCTGAGCTCATTATAGGAGCTACTTTTCTGAGCAACGCTGGTAAAAATGCTGCTAAATGTTAATAGAGGAGCCATGCTGTGATGAGTTTCTGAAGGTGGAGATTCAGAAAGAGGAGAAGCTTCTTAAAGAGACAGAGGCCCAATTTCAAGGCGTTGAGTTACACTCAAGTTTCTTATATTTGAGTTATATACAGCATTTTTATAACTACTGAAGGTAATAGTTACTTTAGTGTGCTGTAAAATGACACTATGATACCGCCCCTCTATGATGCAGCTGTAGAGATGAGAAATGTAGTTAGATGAAGTAAAATAGAAATGTAATTTAAAATCAGATTAGAAGTAAGGAAATCTAATCAAAAACAACAAAAGAATTTAGCAAAATTCAGAAATAAAAATAGAATTCACATTTAAAAATGAAAGTAGTTTTTATTTTGATGTGAAATGTAAAGATGGCTTGTAGCAAAATGTAGAAATTGGAAAAACAGACATGAAGTTTGAAATATAAAAAAATAAATTATAAATGCACATACTATTGTAGTTTTAACTGTATAATTATATATTTAAATTGTACAGGATCTAATTTGTGGAATAAAGAATTGAAATCACGTCGCTGAATCTGTTCAGCCAGGCTGCTGCTGCTGAGCGTCTGATTTCAGAAATGATTGACGTTCCACTCCGTTGTGCTTTCAGACGGCCTCTAAACTCTGTGAATGGCAGCACCACAGTCACTTTGGTTTATAGAGCTTCAATTCCTGTGTTGTTTTTAATTACACAGGTGTTGGCTCCATCTTTTTTCACACTTTCCCACCTCTGGCTAAGTTATCATTTTTTCCCCTCTCCACAGGTGGCAATTAAGATAATAGACAAGACGCAGCTGAACCCAAACAGCCTTCAGAAGGTAATTTGCTCTCTCCAGTCTCTTCTGTATAAATTGCACCTAGCAAGCAGCTTCTGCTGGGTGACTGCAGAAGAAGAGATGTGACTGTAACCTTGTGGCTTTTCAGGCTGTGAAGTTGAGATGACTCAGCGTTATTACGACCTTTGCATTCGATTCGAATCTAAAAAACATCTGATCATTCTCACTACACATAGAAGAGTTTCTCCCCCCCCCCTCCCAGTTTCTCTATCGTCTTAACCTCCATGATGAATGAATGTAATTGTCTTCTTCCTGGCCAGTGGTCGTAGCTGGGTTGGTTTTCATTTGCTTGTTGCAGCTCTTGGCAAAAGTCTTTGTACTTCTTGAACTTTTTTTCACATTCTGTCCTGTTCCAACCACAAACCTCAGTGCGCTCTGGTGTGTTTTTGTGCCGCGTGCCCACACAGTCACACTGTGAAGTGGAAGGAAAATCAAACCTTTCTTCATTTTCTTTAACAAAAGCCTGAAAGGTGTGGCGTGCATTTATATTTAGACGACCACCATTCAGTACCATCTTCACACATTTGGAGATGAACATTGTTGTCTCTTATTTTTTTGTTACAAAATACCTTCAGCTTATTCAGGCTGAATAGAGACTGTCAGTTCAGGTAAATTATCAAGGCTTACAAAGGATGCTTTCCATCTGGACTTTGACTGGACCGTTGGAACACATAAATAACTCTTTGGGGTTGTTGTCCTGGTAGAAGGGAAACCTTGTTACAGTCTCAGATAGGGCTGCACAACATATCAGAAATATATTATTGCAATATTAGTTTGTGGAACATTCAAATCCCAAAAGACTTGGACTGCAGTTTTATTACATTCACACAGCAGGCAAATGTGACCCAAACCTGCTTTGTTTTGTTGTTTTGTTCCCCCAAATGTGACCTCTGTGGTAATTTTTTAAATTATTATTTTATTTTATTTTTTCTGGGCAGTCTGGCCACAATTCCAAACTTTTCACCCCCAAAAATATCCAAACTGTGCTAGTTTTATATGTGGAACTAAATCAGATATGTTTTTAAAGTGTCTGGAGTCTGAATGGTCAGTCTGTAAACGGAGCGCTGCGTTCTTCTTCTGCAGCTGTGGGTCACTTTGGGGTTATAAACTGTTCACACAGAAGTCTGTTTGTGGTTGCATGTTATTAGTACCATTAATGACCAGGCAAATTAAAATTGAATTACAGCAAAAAAATAAAAAGAAGTTGACTAATTCATTCACGGGTAGGTGCATTCTGTGCACCAAAACCTTGGCATTATGGGAGTTTTTGATTCTTAACAACAAGGCAGCAGTATCCCCTAAACATCCCTACATTTATTTATTTTTTTCGGTCTTGAATTTAATTTGAGGTGGGATTAAAAAGGTCTTAAAAAAAGAAAGTAATCTGTAATTTCTCCAACTAAAAAAATAATTATTTCATTAGTTTTTCTCATGGGGTATTTTTGTCAGGCGAATGTTTGAGTCGTGTGTAGATGTCTTTATGTTCTTTTGTTACTGGAGGTTTTTGAGGCTGCTGCTAACTAGCTGCTAACATTAAACTGCTTGCTAACTTTTCTGTGTATCATGGGTAAGTGCAAATGAGGCTATGAGGTTTGGTTTGGCTACTGGCTCACTTCTGTTACCAACCCATACATTTTGTTTTTGGTCTTTAATTCAAGGTGCAATTAAAAAAAGGTCTTAAAGTCTTAAACTTTACTTCCAGAAATCTGCAGGAACTTTGTTTTCTGCTCTTAGATGATCAGTCTGCGGTCATCAACTTGAGCTCCGTTTCCTGTGTCTTTGATGGGGTGGGTGTTGGGGTGGAGGGGAGGGGGGAGGGGGCGTTGTCCTCACTAATAAGGCAGACGAGTGTTTTGTCCCATCATGCCTCTGTGACTCCCGGCCCTGAAGTTTTCGGGGAAATGAGAGCAGCATCGACTCATTCTTTTGAAACCGTCACACAGATGAGAGCGGCGGCCCCGCTCCCGGCTCTCCTCTCTGCCCCTGGTCTCCCTCGGTGCTTGGCCAGTGGTTTTCCATCAGTTTTTCCAAAGCTCCATTGATTGTTGCCTTTGTAGCTCAGGGGCCCGGGCCCTTTGGCGTCTGCTGTGACACAAAGACACCGAGTCATGACGCCGCCGTTCACAGAAACACAAGGCGTGAAGCCTTTGTGTCGGTTCTTGTTGTTTTTAGGTTCCTGCTTTGTCACCGCCAAGAAAAAACAAAAAACATGGTTGTCAGATTACTCCTCATGCTGTTCCAGAAAGTATTTGACTTCTTTTAATGTTTATTTTAAGGAAGCGGGGCACGTTGATCCAAAAAAAAAGTGTTTGAATACTTGAAGTCATGTTCATGTCACGTTTCCATTTATAGACAAACTGGCTGTTTTCTCTTTTCTTTTTCTTGGTGAGATGAAGGAAATCCAGTCACGGATTGGTTCAGCCAGGCGTTAAAAGAAGTCTTATCAGCGTTCACTCATTCTTTTAAAACACTCTTCTACCCAACAGTTGGTGAGCTAATTTGCCAAACTAAAGGTACATTCCACTCCATGTGCTTGAATGATGGAATATTTTACTGGAATTCCCAATGAAGTCACAGTTTTGACCTGGAATATCTCAGATTCTTCTCCAGTCTGGACCTCAGAATCCATAACTGTGAAAGGTGGCGATGGACAGAGGTCTGCAATACGACTACAAAAGCAACATAGCAGAACTAGGGTACAGCCAGGCGGCAAGGCCTAAAATATTATGACATATTTTAGTTCAATCAGCAATACATTTTATTTTTTCAAACAAAGAACAAAGAAAGATTTTGCACTGATATAAAGCACTAAATATATGGAATGCTGGTCATCCCTTTATTCATTTAACAAATAAAGGGTAAATTTTACCCTAGATTTTTTTCAAGGAAGTTTCTGGCTACGGATGCACCACTTCCATGTGGAGCCAATCCCATCCACTGGTAGTCATGATAGTAAATTTTACTGGATGATAAACTGCCCCAGAAATTTTCGATGAATCATAATATTGTTGTTCTGAGATCATTGTCAAGTAATATATTGACAATGTCATAACAACGCAATTTTGTTTAATTTTGCACAGATCACTTCGCACTGGAAGTGGAAGATACTTTAAATATTCCAAATAAAACACAACAACCAAAAACGGTAAATAAAAAGAAGATGAACCCGATGGTATGGTATTTCCAATCAAAACCACTAATAAAATGAATTATTTGTAAACAAATTTCCTGTCAAAAAAGATCACCTCACTGTTGTCAGCTTAGTGTCTTCCTCACTATAGTTAGTAATTTTTTTTTTTTTGGACAAAAAAAAAATCAGTATTTGCTAAAATTGGAATCAGGAATTGAGGCTTTTTAAAGATCTCTGCTCAGCCTGAAGACTGTGATCTTTGCTGCCCTTCCTCTGTCCTGTCTGTGGTAATAATTCTATTAATCTGTTGTGAAAGTTTCTTTCCAGAAGTGGCGTACCAGCTGATTTTAAACATTTGGTCAGGATGATGCAGGATTGTCGGCCAGCGCTCCAGAAAAACAGCCAACCTGAATTAGACTTTTATGTAACAGTGCAAATGGTTGAGAGGCCGATGGCAGACAGGAGGGTGTTTTTGTCTTTAGAGCCTAAAGATGTCTGTTCAGTAGTTTGTTATGCATTGTTGAGTTGACACATCTGAACTCTCCAAAGCTCTGGATGGGATCGCTGTCAAAGGTCAAGGTGGGAGTTCAGCTCTTAAGTCTTGATGAAAGATAAACAGAGGAGGCTTAAAGCTAAGTCTGTTAGCATGCACACTTTTTTTTATTATTAAATCACAACAACAAATTTTCATCCAAAAAAAAAAAAGACCGTTTTTATCTTCATTCTGCATTGTTTAATCAGACATCAGGTACTGCCATTAAGAAGTTTATTTTATTTTTAGTTAACCAGCAGCTTTAAATCAGGATTATATAACTTCAGCCGAAGGCAGTCGTTGTTGTTCGAAATGAATTTCCCAAGCTAAAGTTAGCATGTTGACCCATTAACGTCTGTGATGCCCCAGTATCTTCTGACGTAAGCCAACATTAGCCAATATTAGCACAACAGTGAGCCCACTGAATGTGGAATGTAAATCTTTGCTGCTGCTTTTGACATGGATGAACATTTTTTCTTTTATTCTTTAGGAAGAAAAAAAAGAAGGTGGAGGTTAAAAATGTTTTTTGTTGGAAGATTTAGTTTTTCATAACTGCTTTGCTTGGGTAATATGTTTGAACTCGGATCATTTCATCCAGTGTGTTGGATTAAAAGGAAATGCAGAGCTTAGTAATTTAAGAAAACCATGCCTTGGTTATTTGAGGTTCTCAAAGTAAAAGCTCCCCTATGTAAGGAATAACAAAGAGTTAATTAATCTTCAGTGACTCCCTGTTTCAACCTGTGTGGGAGGTTTAACGTTTGAGGCTCATTTAAGTCAACGTGTCTTTTGGTTTTCTGACGTGAAGAGAACTGGGGACTTACTGAGCCCTGCATATGCACTCAGTACCCCATCAGTGTTTTCAGGTCTGACAAACAGTAGAATTGGCGCATAACATTAAAATGAAATTGATACATTGATTCCATTTTTGAAAAACCTACATATGAAAAAAAATAAAAAATCTGAAAAGTGTGGTGTGCAAATAAATCCAGCCTCCTCTTCATCTAGAACTCAATTAGATTTAAGCCCACTGAGTAGAGCATTATGGGGGATGTAGGCAGAGGGAAGAGCTAATCTCCTCAGCCTCTCACGGCGAGCTAATAAAAGTTGGTTGCATTGATTAACTTACTCATGCTTTGGTTACCTAGCAACAACCTGTTGAGTAACTTGCGCAGCAGCAGTTTCAGGTTTCGTCACAGTGCCTCATAGCTGCTTAAAAATAAAAAACAATGACAGAGAAAACTGTGGACAAAACAATAACACAGGAAAGGACACATCACTAGTTTGGTAATACTTCACATATTTAAAACAAAAACCTATTTGACATTTTATGATATTGACTGTTGAGAAATTCTTAAATGATGATATGTTTTTCAGCCATGTCGTCCAGCCCTGACTTATGAAGATATTTAACAAAATCAGAAAAGCAATGTAGATGATGTGGTCTCTTTCAAACAATGTCGAAAGTGTAGGGAAATGTATATATTATTGGTCATAACGGCAGTATTAATATCGGTGCATCACTATTTTTTTTTTTTTTTTTTTTTTTAATGGAACAATTTGGTGCATGAGTAAACCAATCTGTTTTGATTCCCTGTTTTACGTCAGAACCTTCCACATCAGGAGGATGGCTTGTTCAGACTTTTCAGATTTCTTGTGCTGAAATGTTCTGGCTGGACGCAGACCCAGCGATTACATATTGAAGTGTCCTCATCTGTTAATTTAAGGATTTGTTCCTTCAGGCCGATTTGTTTGTCCAGATGAGAGCTGAAGGATCCCAGTGACGGGCTGAGCTGAACAGAACCTGTTCAGAGTCCTAGCGGAGATAAACAACGTGGCTTTGCTGCAATAAACAGCAAACACACATCTTCGTCTCGGTTAAAACTCCAGAGGCTGTAATTTGTTTTTTGTGACTCATCTCTCAGCCTGTAACCGGATGGAACGGATGTTTTAAAAGCACACAAATAAAAATAAAACCCAGGAAGTGATCTAATGTTTAGCCCACTCAGACTTGTTTATACATCCCGGATCAGTTGTAGTGGATACAGGAAATGGGAACGTGTAGACTCGGTTCCTCCTTTTGGACTTCTAGCTTGTGAAAGCTAACAGCGTCTGTGATTTTTAGCTTCGAGCTGTGTGTTACTTCCCCTGAAGGCGCCTGATCTTGGTGACAAAACAGATGTAGTCAGAGCATGCCGCGCATTGTTGCAGTGGCACGTTTTTGTCCTTGACCTAGTTTATAATGTGGTTACCTTATTTCATTCCTCTGTTCTTTTCCCCCAGGTTTTATTTTTTCTACTTTAAATTTTA
Source organism: Poecilia formosa (assembly GCF_000485575.1). NCBI lineage: Eukaryota > Metazoa > Chordata > Actinopteri > Cyprinodontiformes > Poeciliidae > Poecilia > Poecilia formosa. The sequence continues at coordinate 20,299 of NW_006800453.1, read as the reverse complement.
TTCATGCTATTAAAAAGGTCTAAAAAGTCTTGAATTCGTCTTGCTGAAACCTGCTGATTAGGCCTGTCGCAATAAACAATAAATCTATTGATTACATGATAAATTAAAGTGAGCTCAATGATTTTCATTTGCATGATTTTTGGTTTTTCTCTCATCTCTACCAAAAACTGTTTAATAAGTCTTCAGAACGGTGCTTTGGTTTCATCTAGGCCTTTTTTTTGAAGGATAGTTTTGTTTACAAAGGCTTCATGATTCATTTTACTTGGTTTTTTTTGTGTGTGTTTATTTTGGATATGTAAGACGTCTTCCAGTTCCACTGTTAAAATTTAAATTCCAATGAACATTTATTAATCTTTGAGGATATATGTTTTGCATTATTTTGCGATTACTTGAAAATGGTCTCAGAACAACAATATTATTGTTTATCGCAATAATTTCTGGGACAATTTATCATCTAGTAAAATGTTTTATCATTACAGCCTACTGCCCATATTCTAAAACAACCAAAGAACAGATTCCCCATTCCTGTTTATTTTGACCTGTAAAATTTGCTTTATTTATGTGATAGAATTAATCACCTGCATTAATAGAATCAGCACAGATTCAGTATTTCAGACTGAATCTCCACTGTGTCTGAGGTTGAAGCGATATTTCCAGACACATTCAGCATGAGCTAATTGATCTCTACTTTCACACCGCTCGGTGCCAGCAGAACGAACCTGCAGGTTTTTACCTGTAAAACTCTGGTGCAGTAAAAGATGGGATGGCTGCTGTTGGCTGTTTGAACATGACTGCACAAAAAAAAAAATCAGAAAAAGCTTCTACTGCAGTTCAGAGTAACGTGGTTAAATGCTGTTAACTTAGAGTTTGAGTGGAACTAGCCTACACAGAACTGATCAAATCTTCTAGTTGACTTTCTTTGCCCTTTTTATTTAGATGGTTAACTGGACTTGAGCAACATTCACAACAGGTGGGTAAATTAGTTTTAACCTTTCAATAGACAAGCTATTGAACAGGTGATATTTCCTAAATGATCATATGTAACTCAGTGGTGCTGAATATTCTTGAAACCAGAGTCTAGATGATAAACTTGGTGACATTCTGTACTGTTTTATTTGGCATGGAAAGCTGTTGGACTCGTTTTACCAGAGTTCAGTCTGACTCGCCGAGCTGCATCACCCTGTAACATGAAGATTTGTCCTGACTGCTCACTTTCACATCACCTTTGATGAAATGATAAGCTCGTCGTTTTGCTGGTGAGAAGCCTCCAGGCCTGAAAAACTCCCAGTCAGCATCTCTGTGTCTGACCGTTTTAAAGCTTCAGGTCTCATTGATCTGTCGGTCGAACTGGACTCCAAACACACTCTGGTGTCTTACTGATATGAATCAGTCTGATGGGGGTCGCTGTGAAGTGATCACATCTAGAATCAAAGGTTGCTTTATTTCCCAAAAGAAATGTGGATCAAACTTGTGTGTGTGTGCTCAAGGCGATCCGATGTTCGAAGCCTCGCTGAATTTGAAAGCGGCCCCTGCTGTTTATCACCATCTGTTAGCCTTTTAGGCAGAGCAGAGCAGTGTACGGTTCTGGGCAGAAAGTGTCCCAGTACATCTACCAGCCTGAATCTGTCCACACTCCTCTGCCTGTTGCTCACACACTCTGCCTGCTGCGGTGTCTTTATTTATACCGCTGGGCCAGGGCGAGCCTCTTCATGCATTCAGTTTTTTGTCTTTAAATGTCGTTCACTCCAAACTCAGTAGCACACTGTGTTGGCATATGTCCAACAAACAGGGAAAAAAAACAAAAACTGGGAAATGGTTATTTTTATGGATGCTAATGAAAAGAATCCCAACCCGTCTGCACTGCTCCGTGCGTTAGCAATGTACGTTTTCTTTCTCCCCATGTAGTAAGTAGAAGTGATTAATTATAACTTAATAAAAAATGGATTTTTGACACATTTCTGTTCCTCGTGATATTGTAGGCTATTGCAAAACGTCTTTGAAAATCCAAGTTTTTTTTCCTATATGTTTATTTTCTTATTGTAATTTTCAGATCTAAATTTTGGGTTTTAACTAGAATTTTAAAATGAACTGAAACATGACAACACAATGAACATGGCTGGAGCTGACGAGTTTAGTGATCAATTATTCTGTTGATTAACTGGATTAAAAAATTGGCACATTCTGCAGATTTTTCTGAAGCTTATTTAGCATAATATTAAAAATACACAACAAAGAAATTATTTGCATTGTTAAAGTAGGAAAATAAATATTTGACAGATCTGTTGACTAGTTGTTTTTTTTCATTTTTTGTTTTTGAATAACCACTTCATAATCCAATAGCAAAACATGCTTACTATGACATTTTTTTTCTTCATACTTTGAACCAGGTGAAGCTAAAACTCAGACTTGAAGAGTAGAAGATATCCACACACCTGGAAAGTTTTTCTTCTTAATTACAAAATGTGTATATTTTTGTACAGTTTAGGCTTAATTACTCTAGACTCTTTGTACTCCAGTTAATGACTAATTGATTACTAAATTAGTCTATTATTTCAGTAATCGATTGATCCGATTGTTCAGCCTTAGCAGTAAATAGACAAGTTCCACTTTTTAAATAAAATGACTAAAATAAAAACATTTTGAATCCGTCCATCCGTTCCCCCCATCCCTCCCACTGAGGCCTGTTAGTGACCTGATGTAGGAATTAAAACAATGTATTCATCTGAGTTTTTCACTAAACAAAATTTGTTTGATATGTTTTGCTAGTATTCAGAGTCACTATGACAATTATTGTGGTAAAGCTGATTTTTTTTTTTTTTTAGCTATACTATTTTCTTTCATAACAACACTCACTAAACAATCCAGTGATGTATTTTTACAATACAGACTCTGAATCATACAGTCAAGTGTTTATGACTGGACCAAATTATGCTAATAAAATTAATTTCAAATCACTTAAAAGAAACAACACAAATGACAATATTTGAAAACTCTCATAAAAATGTTGTTTTGGTAATATTCCCCTCTCTGATGATGATGCAGCAGAACTTCTGTTGCATCATTTTGCTCAGTTGCATAAAGGAAGTGATGGTTTGTTCTTGTGTTCCAGTTTCATCAGCACGCCTGACCACGTCATAGCGCCGCCCCCCCCCACCCCCACCTCATGAAAGATTGAATCCTTTTTAGCTCTTTATGGGATGGACGAGCATGGTGTAGTGAACAGCTGGTTAATAATGCATTCCTCTCTGTGCTGCTCTGGATGTGCAGCCAAATGGTGAAGCGGTTTTGGCTGCAGCTGCTCTCCTCACTCCTCTGAATTTTGTGAAATTGTTCCTGGTCAGACTGGTTGACCCTCCCAGCTCAGCAGCTTTTTGAAATTATATCAACCAAGAAGGGAGAAATAAATTAATAAATTAAGGGTTTTTGGAACTTTTAAAAACAAATTGAGCAGTTTTATCTGGAAAATCAACAAAAAAATTGGTTGTGTTTTATTGGTTTATTTGGGGTTTAGAGAGAATAAAATACATTGTGCTTCATCGATCTGTTTACCCTGGCGTAATATTTTATCACAAGTTTTTTTTTTGTTTTGTTTTTTCTTTTTTTTGCAGGGAATCAATGAAATTTCTACATAATGAATAAAATTTCCACATGAATAATAATATTAATAATAAACGTCAATCATTGTAGAAACCATACAATAAAATTTCATGGATTATAACGAAATTGGGGTTATAAATGGTACAAATGATAGATTTGGTGTTTTACTGTGTTTCAGCCTCATTTTGGTAGACTTAGCAAAAACATGAAAATTTTTAATCCAACTCTGTTTGTCTGTCCTTTACAGCTTTTCAGAGAAGTCAGAATAATGAAGATCTTAAATCATCCCAATATTGGTGAGTGGATCTTTGACGCGTTCTACACAGAGAGACTGCAACATCCCACTGAAAGGGTTTAGGATGCGAGACGCTTGTGTCCACATGTGAAAAGCTAAAAATATGATTTTAAAAGTTAAGATCATTGCTCAAATTAAGATCTGGTAACTTTGTTTATTCTAATGCACACATTGTCAGACATTTAATTAAACTTTAAATTAAAGGAATATCATAAGATATTCCTGGAAAAACGACACCACTCTTAAGTTGATCTTTGTTTCAGCCTCTCGCCTCACTTTCCAAAGGCTCAGCTGACCAATCACTGCTGAGAACCAAAACTGCTGGTTCTAGCAGTCTAGTCCTAGTCAAAGAAATGAGGTTGATGATGGCAAATAAAAGATGAAGGATTCTGCTAAGGTTTTAGTTTAAAGGGGCAGTATTATGTAAAATCCCCTTTTTTGACCTCTTACATCATGTTTTGTTATTTTTTTGACCTCACAGAGCAGCCTTTCCCCACTCAGCTCCTTCAGACTAGCCAGCAGCAATTAGCAAACAGCTGGTGGAGCTGCTGAGCTCATTATAGGAGCTACTTCTCAGATCAACGCTGGTAAAAATGTTAAAGGACTAATAGAGGAGCCATGTTGTGATGACTTCCTGAATGCAGAGCTTCAGACAGAGCAGATGTTTTTAAAGAGACAGAGACCCAATTTCAAGGCATCAAGTTACAAAGTAACATTTCTTCTACATCATATTTGATATATACAGCATTTTTCTAACATCTGAAGTTAATATAGTTACTTGACTGTGATATAAAATGGCACTTTTTACCTGGAAAACACCAATACTGCCCCTTTAAGTAATAAGCCTTTATAGATGTATTTTATGTACATGGGACATTAAAAAGGTTAAAGAATTATAACAAATACAGCACATTATTTTTTATAACCTAATAGGAATGTTTTCTTTTTTATTAAACATTTGTTGGATTAGTTTTATATCTTGCTTCCAAAATACATCAGTTTCTTTTTTGTTCTTCCAATATAAAATATTTAACTTGATATTAAGCATCTGCATTTTTCCCCCCTTTGTTTTTGACAAATCACTTAACCTGCTGCATTGTGTGGCTTAGTCACAGTTTTTAACATTTAACAAGATTTGACGATGATTCATTTTTCATTTCCTTTCTGCTCGCCCCATAATTTCCTCTGCAGGAAACGTGACTAGAATAATAAGAGAGATTCTTCTCTTCATCTCTGTTTACTCTCCCACCTTTTCCACATGTAGCAGGATGAGTCTCAGCTGGTATCGGCAACCAGAAACAAAAAAAAAAATGCACTCCATTTTGTTGTGCAGTACTTATTGAGGTTTGATTTGCTTCATCATGCAATGCTTACATTACCCCCTCACACACACACACACACACACACGCACGCACGCACACACACACACACACACACACACACACACACANAAAAAAAAAAAAACACTCCATTTTGTTGTGCAGTACTTATTGAGTTTTGATTTGCCTCATCATGCAATGCTTACATTACCTCCTCACACACACACACACACACACACACACACACACACACAGGTCCATTTTTATTCCATGTGGCTCTTGTTCGTGTCCATGAATTAGTTTCTTTTCTCCCCTCCTGTTTTTTTTTCAATATAATTGAATTCATGGCTTTCCCTCCGTCTGTCCTTTCTTTCTGCAGTCAAGCTGTTTGAGGTGATTGAGACGGAGAGGACCCTCTACCTAGTGATGGAGTACGCCAGTGGAGGTGAGCTGAAATGATTTCATCTCACGTTGTTACATAAAAACCCCTCATAGCTCCGCTCGGTCCGCCATATTCCACCAATATTTTCTCAGATGGATGGAGGATAACATGTACATGAGTTTTACGCCCAACGGCAAAGCAAAGGTTTTTCTAAGCAAAACAGATGCGAAGTAGGAGTGCATTGATGCATCAGTCAGCCGATAAATTGGTCCCGATTTCCTTAATTTTCTGAGATCTGTGTTTTGCTGATACCTTTAAGGGAAACTGATGTTATCCGTCTCCACAAAGATCTAAAAATCAACTTTTCAGGCAAAATAAAAATCGGTTTTGCCAAAATCGGCAATAATCCAGAAAACTGCCGTCGGTGCACCCCGAAAGAAAACTGCTCAGCTGTTTGTGTTTTTTCTCTCCTCACTAAAAATCATCTGTTGCTGCTGCTGCTTTGCTCCAACAGGTCACATTCTGTAGTCTAAAAGGAAAGCTGCAGTGCTCACACAAAAAGGGGGAAAAAAATCAGATTTATACAATGTTAAATGTAAAAATAAGGTAAGAGAAAAAAGGAACACATTTCTTCCAAATATCTGAGCTTATATTAATCTGAGAAATTTTCTAGAAAATACAAGATTTCTGAGCTTCACAGATTGAAATTTTGTCTTTAATTCTTACCAGATAATATGTGAATTTAAACATCTTCCAATTTTATGAACTTCTTGTACTGATTCAGCAACATTTCCAGAAGAAGTTGAAATAAACCAAGTCAGCTTCACACAACCATCCCACAATCAGCATAATCAGCATTTTTGATGAGCTCATATGGAAGATTAGATATATTATCAATATGCAGAGCATAGATTTGAGATGCTAGAAAATTATAGTCTACCACTGCAATATTAATAACCACACATATAAATGGTTCAATAAACTGGCTCAGCTTGTAGCAACAAAACCTGTACGTTCAAATGACACACTAGCATTTAGTTGATATTTACTTTGCACCTTAAATTACCCCCTGAAAATCACAGTTTCAGATTTCTGTTCAGCTCAAACTCCAGTCCCAGTTCTGTCGGAGTGTTACACTTTAGTTTTTTTTCTTAGCTAACTTGCTAACTTTTTTGCCCTTGAATGTTTTCCTGTGTTCAGAGCTCAGCTGGCCTGTTTTTTGGGTGTCAGCCCACTCTATCCATCTCTCTCTCTCTCATTGGCTCCTGAGTCTGAGCTCACAGATGATTAAGCGTTCACGTCCAAACACACACACACACACACACACACACACACACACACACACACACACTGTGTTGGCCTCTTCAGGTGATCTCTGGGTGAGGAGTGGGGCTTCATTCATGTCTTCAGGATGCACAGAGGAAGGCTTCTTGCTGGTTTTGTCTTTTTTTTCTTTTTTTATTATTATTTCCCAGCCAGCCTGATTCAGAACACAACCGGCTGTAGCCGTGCGCCGGTCTAGCGGTGTGTAGACATGCTAACCGGGGAAGCTTCTGCTCCTGGAACTCTGCAGCAGCAGCTTTGTGCCTCCAGGAGGGGCTCAGTTTGGAGTTGGAGCTCGTCAGTGTGCTCAAGAAATGCCCTCAAACCATGCACATGGGGGGCGTAGTGCGCCAGCTGCATGAGAATGTTATTTTTATCTGCTGAGCTTTAGAAGTTGTGATTCGCTTGGTTTCAGCACGTATCTCTCCCACTTGGAATTCCAACCTTTCCCTAGTCGCCATCAGGCGCTTTCTGACTTCCCCGTCTGTGTTTGCAGGTGAGGTGTTCGACTACCTGGTTGCACATGGAAGAATGAAGGAAAAGGAGGCCAGGGCTAAATTTAGACAGGTACCCAACTTTCTCCCCCTGCAGTGTTCTGGTTTCACACCTCTGCTCCTGACTCCACCTCCTTCTGCTGCCTATCTGAAGACTGAACAGAGAAGTTGAATCAGTTCTCCGTACCAATAAGCTGGCCCAGTGCTGAACTACTTAAGCCTGGTGACGTCATCAATTCTTCCATAGTGAAAAGTTTAAGTAACCTGGCAACACATTCAATAAGGTGCGGCTGGGCCTGTCACCTTAACAAACTTTGCTTATATTAGGATAAATTGTCCCAGAAGTTATTGCAATAGAGAAGTCATTTTAAGAGTGTTTCCACTAATATAATAATAATAATAGTCATATTAATATACAGTCCTCTCAAAGATTAAATATACGCTCATTTCTTGCAAAGATTTAACACTGGAAAACATTTTAAATATCTCAAATAAATAAAACCCAAAAACGACAAATAAAATGAATTCTGAGTCTCTGTAAACAAAACTGTCCTTCAAACAAAGGCCCAGTTGAGACTGAAGCACCAGACTGAGGACTTTTATCATCCAGTTTTTGGTAGAAAAAGACACTTAAAAAAAACAAAACAATGTTTGCAATAAACGTTTTAATTTAACATGCGATGAATTAATTTATTGCTTATTGGAAATGGCTTCATTGTATCAACCTTCCAGACCTCTCAGGTCTTCTGGTTCTGGTCTGCTCTGCATCCCATTCAGCTGCTATGCTCCTCTAGTCTGCTGAAACACTGAGCTCCTTTAAATTAAGACTTAAAATCTATTTATTAGAGCTGCCTTTGAATTATAATAACTGCAGTATCATGAATTATAGTCTATTTTTGCTTTCCTTTATTTTGGCACTGTATCACTTTATTTTTCTCTCTCTCTCTCTCTCTTAATCATGTTAAACACTTTAAACTGTCCTGATGGTGAAATATGCTTTCCAAATAAAATTGCCTTTCCTGGTCATTGTAAAGGAAAGCAGTAAGAAGTCCTGATGTTTTCATGATCCATGTAAATTATACAGCAAACATGTAGAAGGAGGTTTTCTGGTCAGACCAGAATTTAGATTCAAAACACAACTTCAAGCCACTTTTCAAAGGATTAATGTGTTAATAAAACCTGAAAGCCATGTGTACTTACAGCACTATTTCATGTTTGCGACATAAAAGTTTGCTTTCGTAATGTGCCATAAAAAGCTGATCCATGAAGAGGCTAATGAGACAGGAGCTCAGAGTGTGCGCCTTACGAATAAGTGTCGTAAGGCGCAGCAGGACTCGGCCTTTGCTGGTGATGAAACGCCTCTGCCTGTACTTTCTCACCTCTCTTCTGTCTTTAGCGCCACCTTCACAGAGTATTATCTTTCCTGTTGGCGCCAACCGCATCGCGCTCTCCACCACATCCTTTATCACAGTTTGACAAGTCAACAGCAGACAGACACTGTGCTGAACTCTTGCTCGTCTCCCCCTCCCTGTACAGATCGTATCGGCGGTGCAGTACTGCCACCAGAAGCACATTGTTCACAGAGACCTCAAGGTGAGTTCAGCAACATAATCACAAACCTGAAAACACACGCAGGAAGTTTTCACACTTCACAATACAAAGTGAAAGTATTCTATAGTGGAAATCTGCAGTGGGACTTCGAGATCAAACCTTACATACTCTGGAAAAATTATAGATGGTTTTTCTTTTTTACTACAACTAAAGAATAAATCAGTTCATTTGCTTAATTTAACAAATTTCATCATTAATTTACATTTTCTTACAACACTTTACATGAGTGAAAAGAGAGCTGGAAGAAGAATCATCTTGCATTAATCTGTCACAAATACAGAATAAATGTTCAGGGCTGTGTTCATCAAGTTAACAATATAAGTTGCAAACCTTAAATTATTCTCCTTATTGTTACTTCAAAAGTGTCTGATCTAATCTTTTTTTTAAGTGTTTTGAATTGATTTTTAGTAGAGCATTTCTTTAACTCCTCCTCCAAACTACTCCATAATTTTACTCCATGCAGCAAAATGCACATTGTTTTAAAGTAGTATGCATAGTTTTACTTTTGAAAATAATTTCAATAATAGCAGGGCTTAATGCTACCCCCACCTAGAAGGCCAGTCATGTCTGACTTATTTGGTAGAAAAGGTCAGAGCTTCGTTTCTAACTCGGCCCAGAAAGCCGCCTGCTGACAACGCCCGTCTTGAACTGGATCACTGCGTCCCACTGGAGTGTGTCCGTAAACACACGCCAACATCTTGGACTGTTCTCACGTGGCTCCTGCTACATCCGTTGCCGTGCCACTCCCTTTGTGCTTTCCTTGTGTAAATATTCATGTTTCGATGATTCATATATATA
>NW_006800453.1:7536-10284 GCF_000485575.1 Poecilia formosa | reverse complement strand
CTAAAGTTAACTTTAGGTTAACTTTACCTAAAGTTAACCTAAAGTTAACTTTAGGTAAAAACGTCATCTCTTTAGTCAGCAAAAGATCAACAAAAATATGTTTTTTTTTAACTATGGATAAAGGACAACCAACACCTCGGCCCTGTGTGTCGGTTTAATGCTTTGCTTACTGGACAAATAAACATTTTCTCAGGATTCTCATTTGTCTTCTAAACATGTCGCCAGCATTGTTCAAAATTCTAACTAAATGGTGTGGATTGTTCAGACTTGATTCCTTGTTTGGTGGTATGTGTTGGAAGCGTTACCACAGATGTACTTTATGTAATGTTTTCCCCTCTCTTTTATTCAAAGGCGGAGAACTTGTTACTAGACGCAGACATGAACATAAAGATTGCCGATTTCGGCTTCAGCAATGAGTTCACTTTAGGCAACAAGCTGGATACGTTCTGCGGCTCCCCGCCGTACGCTGCCCCGGAGCTTTTCCAGGGGAAAAAGTATGACGGACCGGAGGTGGACGTCTGGAGTCTGGGGGTCATCCTGTACACGCTGGTCAGTGGCTCCCTGCCCTTTGATGGACAGAACCTAAAGGTAGGATCACAGTGTGTGTGACTTCATGCTCCAATTATTGGCCAGGTTTTAATGGGTTTCTGACTTGTTCATAGGAGTATTTGCTCCTATAGTCTCTCTGCAAAGTTCTGATGTAGTCTAGCATTTGTAATTACAGATGATGAATTGAGAGAGCAGTTTAATGTAATATTTTTCTAAATCTATGTTATATAGATTGTAATCCATGTCTTCTGTTTTAATTAATGGGATGTAATTCAAACGTGTCAGCTTGTTGGGAATATTGATGCCTAGTTACTCGATGTTCTCAGTGTGTAAACTGATGGTTGGCTGAATGACATGGCAGTGGATTTTTGATGTCTTATTAATGCTCTGAAAGAAAAAAACAGATCATCAGCATATACCCAAATTTTTGTGTGGTTTATTGGCTGTTTCAATTCAATAAGTATTTGTCTTTTGTTGAATCGCAGTTGCCCGTGGTTTCATTTGAAAAATATCAGTAATGTCGGGGTGTCAGCGCTGTCTGGTACTAAAGCACTGAGAAATTCAACCATTTGTCTTCACACAGGCATTGGTTGAGCTGTAATATTCTGATCAACAAAAAATTACAAAGTACAAATTTATCTACAATAGAAATTTCGGTAACACTTTATTTGAAGGGGGTTGAATAAGACTGACATGACATTGTCATAAACATGGCATAACACCTGTCATGAACATGAATATTTATGACTGTTGTCATAAAGCGTCATTCGGTAAATTGACACTTTTAATACAAAGTTGACATTATTCAAAATGTCTTTATGACAAGTTGACATTAACCAGGAAATCATTACTGTTTAAACTTTAACTTTAATAACATAAAGTTACCTAATTTTTAAAGTGCAATCAGTAATACTTTTATAACAAATTTATATCAGTAATCAGTAATAAATCCTGGAGGGACTGATTAGCTGAGTCTGCTGGTTTTATATATAGCATATCTATTTTTAATACATCCATTCTGGTCTGGGTGCAAAATACGAGTGTTTTTTCTTCTAATGTCTTGCATAATGACTTTAAGATCAGCGTTCTTTTCTTTCTTTTTTTTTAACATCCTCCCTTTATTCTCTGCAGGAGTTGCGCGAGCGTGTTCTGAGAGGAAAGTACCGCATTCCTTTCTACATGTCCACGGACTGCGAGAACCTCCTGAAACGCTTCCTGGTCCTGAACCCGGCCAAGCGTGGTACTCTCGAGGTGAGGGAGGACACCGAAAATGTAAATATGCTACTTGGTTCTTAATCCCCCCCTGCAGCACGTTGGAGAATGACCCCCTCCTCACTCCCCCCTCTGCCCATGCATCATCTCTAACGCCCACAGTGTCCTGTTTTCTGTGTGTATCTGGCCCACACTCTTCTTCCTCCTCCTCCTCCTTTTTGATGTTGTAACTATGAATAATACATTTGAGCTGTTTTTCTCTTGGTGTTTTTGTTGTTGGTTTTTTCACCAAATTTTAGTGCAGTTCATATGGAACTGATGAAAGAATAGATGTATTCTGTAAAGCAAGTACCAACAATTGTTAAATTATTTGGTTTTATTTACAATCAGCTGTTAGTTCAGATACCAAACATACCTCCATGTGCATTTTACACACGGTGGAAAACGTTTTCACAGAAGCGAACCTTGGCCTTCTTTATCTATACACTTGAGGGTTCAACCAATCAGCGCCATGGAAGGTAAATGGCGCTCCAAGATTGGCTGTTATGCAAACTCCAAGTAGCATTGCACCGAGGTACATCAGCTACCCAGAATGCATCTTTTTATAAAATGAATATTTTAGATATCCTGTATGAAAAAAGTCACCATTTGCAAACAGGTGAATTTTGTTTGCTAATAATTGCAAAATATGGAGCTTTCATTTTTGATCTGGATAAAATTTAGTTTTTAGATATTGTTGTTGCACAATATCTGAAAGGCAGCAGAGTTACCCCAGGCAGTCCTTCAGCCTGATCATCTGTCAAAAGAAACTACAGATAGTTTTGAAATATGGGGTAAGACATTTTTCTTGCTAACTTCTAAAGAAAGAAGCTAAAATACTAATTTTGTTTTATTTGTAGCACATCTTTTGTGGGTTTTGAGGGAGCAGCATGCCAAAACTACAACAGCATATTAGAGTTATTATAGACAGAAAAAAGAGTAAATTTC
>NW_006800453.1:0-7526 GCF_000485575.1 Poecilia formosa | reverse complement strand
CCTAATTTTTAAAGTGCAATCAGTAATACTTTTATAACAAATTTATATCAGTAATGATATCAGTGTCATAATTTACCGAATGACACTTTATGACAACAGTCATAAATATTCATGAAGGCTTATTCATGTTCATGACAGGTGTTATGTCATGTTTATGACAGTGTCATGACAGTCTTATTCACCCCCCTTCAAATAAAGTGTTACCGAAATTTCCAATTCACCCACTCAGTTTAATCGTTTTGCTAGATGGCATTCGCCTTTCCGATATCTTTCTGATGTCTGATGCCTTTCCGACATCCAGCAAAACGATTAAACCGGTTTTATTTTGGATGTTGTGGTAGTCTATTAGACAGTCTCTCCAGTTTTACGCAATGGCAAAAATTCATGCAAAATCATATTTTTTTATTCATTTGATGCATAATTGTGAGTTTATTGCAAATTTTCTGCAAAAAATTGTCAAACTCCCTCCTGCAGTTGGCAGTATTTCTTACTTCCACTACTCTGTGCTGCAACCTTACTCAAAGAAGAGTTATAGTCTGTGATCTACATTTAGCGTAACAAATACTGAGCTATTGAAGTTATTTGAACAAAAATGTCCATGAGTCCAATCTTTCTGCTTGTTTTCTTTGCCATTATTTTTATCTTCTATCTGTAGAGTTTGTAATGTTGGAGTATGTAACATATACAGTGATAGTTTGGTATGAGAAAGATGATGTGTGAAAACGTCAAGCTCCGGCTGCTCCTCCTTCAGCTAGAATTGCGATTTGAAGAAATGCAACCAATCAGAACCGCGAGGAGGGTCTTAGTGCTGTCAATCATCCTCATTTACATCCTGCTATATGTGCTAATGGGGGAGAAACAATTTACTGTTCCCAAAAAAAACAAAAAAAAAAACAGTTTTGCCACAAATGCTAACTGGTCTTAGTATTTGTGGCAGGCTAAGTTGTGGTGTATCAACTGGTAGCAGAGAACAAGAAGGGAGGTAAGCATGAAAGTAATTGACAGCACTAAGCCCTTCCTCTTGGCTCCGATTGGTCGTTTGGGGCTGAGCAGTGCATAGTAATTGGTGTTGGTGAAGGCAGAGGAGCTGTTTTTTTTTTTTTTGTTTGTTCACATATTTTCTGTCTCATGCTGTTCTGTCACAACATAATTTTAACAAATGTAAAAACATTTTAACATACTGGAGCTTTAATGAAAGAAATTTGGAAAACTTCTAAATTTCTAAATTTTGAATGCAATAAATCCTGGAGGGACTGATTAGCTGAGTCTGCTGGTTTTATATATAGCATATCTATTTTTAATACATCCATTCTGGTCTGGGTGCAAAATACGAGTGTTTTTTCTTCTAATGTCTTGCATAATGACTTTAAGATCAGCGTTCTTTTCTTTCTTTCTTTTTTTTAACATCCTCCCTTTATTCTCTGCAGGAGTTGCGTGAGCGCGTTCTGAGAGGAAAGTACCGCATTCCTTTCTACATGTCCACGGACTGCGAGAACCTCCTGAAACGCTTCCTGGTCCTGAACCCGGCCAAGCGTGGTACTCTCGAGGTGAGGGAGGACACCGAAAATGTAAATATGCTACTTGGTTCTTAATCCCCCCCTGCAGCACGTTGGAGAATGACCCCCTCCTCACTCCCCCCTCTGCCCATGCATCATCTCTAACGCCCACAGTGTCCTGTTTTCTGTGTGTATCTGGCCCACACTCCTCTTCCTCCTCCTCCTCCTTTTTGATGTTGTAACTATGAATAATACATTTGAGCTGTTTTTCTCTTGGTGTTTTTGTTGTTGGTTTTTTCACCAAATTTTAGTGCAGTTCATATGGAACTGATGAAAGAATAGATGTATTCTGTAAAGCAAGTACCAACAATTGTTAAATTATTTGGTTTTATTTACAATCAGCTGTTAGTTCAGATACCAAACATACCTCCATGTGCATTATTACACACGGTGGAAAACGTTTTCGCAGAAGCGAACCTTGGCCTTCTTTATCTATACACTTGAGGGTTCAACCAATCAGCGCCATGGAAGGTAAATGGCGCTCCAAGATTGGCTGTTATGCAAACTCCAAGTAGCATTGCACCGAGGTACATCAGCTACCCAGAATGCATCTTTTTATAAAATGAATATTTTAGATATCCTGTATGAAAAAAGTCACCATTTGCAAACAGGTGAATTTTGTTTGCTAATAATTGCAAAATATGGAGCTTTCATTTTTGATCTGGATAAAATTTAGTTTTTAGATATTGTTGTTGCACAATACCTGAAAGGCAGCAGAGTTGCCCCAGGCAGTCCTTCAGCCTGATCATCTGTCAAAAGAAACTACAGATAGTTTTGAAATATGGGGTAAGACATTTTTCTTGCTAACTTCTAAAGAAAGAAGCTAAAATACTAATTTTGTTTTATTTGTAGCACATCTTTTGTGGGTTTTGAGGGAGCAGCATGCCAAAACTACAACAGCATATTAGAGTTATTATAGACAGAAAAAAGAGTAAATTTCCACCAAAAAACTGAGATTTTGAGATGAATCTCTGAAATGTTTGACTTTTGAAATACAGAAATTTCTTTTTACACTGTTTTACACACAGAACAGTGTAAAAGAATGCATAATGGATTATAATCCATTATAATCCATTCTGAAAGTAAAATGATGTGATATATGACCATAAACCTATGTTTTTGGTGTAAAATGTAAAATAAAAAAACCTCATAAACAAGCTCATGTCTTCACTGATTTGTTAAAAAATAAAAATCAGTTTAACAGAAGCATGCGATGCTGGTTGGTCTGCTGTAGATGTGACGCTGTTGACCTGAAACTGTGACAGTTGCATCAAAGCTGTGGTAATTAGTTTGGACAGGCCCTCATCAAAACCCCACACAGCCATTGATCTGCTGCAAATTAAAAGCAACACTTCCTCCAGACGGGATGCAGCTGACTTCAGTACGAATGTTAACTGATCTAATCTAAATGTGATCGGTTCACATGCAATCTGTAATTCCAGCAACACTTTACAACTGTTTACCTGTGTGTATAAAGAACAAAATCAGACAAAAACAAATGTTGATTTCATAAATATGGTATGAATGAGGCTTAAATTGTCATTTTGCTTTCTTTTTAGCAAATCATGAAGGATCGATGGATCAATTCGGGATTCGAGGAGGACGAGCTGAAGCCTTACACTGAACCAGAACTGGACATCACGGATCAGAAGAGAATAGGTAACCAACGACGACGGCTGTCCTCAGAACTGCTCAGCTCATTAGCTCTCGTTTCCAGTCCAACGTGAAGATGTGTGAATTTTGAATGTGCTAAATGTTGGAACAGTTATGGCTCCGCAATGCCAGAGCAGAGTCATTTATGTCGGAGCCGAGGAGCTCAGGAAGGAGGAAACGTGACGATGAATAAATGAACAAGAGCCGTGCGGCTGCATGCGCAGAACGGCAGAAGCCTTCCCCATTACACGAGCTGGAAATAGAAGGGGGAGCTGTTGCATAACAGCAGCTGAGGTTGGCTGTATGTGAACATGTCGGTGTGAACTCGCCATCACTTAGAGAAGAAAGCTGAGATTTAAGGAATGTCTGAATCCTGGTCATAAATCCAACTTTTACAGGTGGAAATATCCTCCATTTTAGGTAGGGGTGACAAGCTTAGCAAAATGTCAGCTTTATTCTTTGGTAATACTAAGATCACAATTGTGATTATACATTTCACAATGACCCTCTAGAATAAAAATATATTTAACAATAAGGCCTTGACTTGGACCCTGAGGTCAGAGGGCTGCAGGAGTCAGTTGTGGGGCAATTGGGAGGCTTAAGGAACTGTTCATCAATATTTGGGCCGTTGGAGTTTGATGATCCAAACAAGTCCCAAAAGATGCCATGCGAGTTGTTTTGATCACATTTATCCACTGCTGAAAAACGATTGGGGAGACGAGTCAAGGCTGCAGAGCAGGTGTTAGAAAGATGAAATCTGAGGCCGTTTCCTCTGTTTAGTGTTGGATGGAAGGCTTCCGTCACTCCTCACTCAAATTACCTGTCTGTAAATATTTCTGTTATTTATGAATATATTGGAGTTTATGAAAAACCTCCAATATATTCATAAAAAGTGCTACAATTATCTAACAACTGTGCAACTGTTCCTCTTGCAAAAGTGTCATTCTCTGCACCAAGGTGATCACTGTTGGTCCAGTTTTGCTGTCTAAATTAGTATTTCACTTAAAAAAATGAGAACAAGAAAATCTGTACCAGAGGCTGAAATAATTATTTTTTTGAACTGGCCATTCAACATTGGAAAAGAACACTTGTTTCTGTTCAAATCTACGCCAAGCAACCAGAGGCATTTACGTGAACCACCCTAAGCCTTCGCTCGTTTCCCACTTTAGCATAAAAGTACAGCGTCTGCTGACTGACTTATTCTCTTATTCTACTCTTTAAAAATCATGTCCATTCTTTAGTCATACCAAATTTGTTGAATAGTTTTCACAAGCATCTTTTCTTTTGGAAGTCAGCAAGTCGCAGTTCTACGGCAGAGCTGAACTGTGAAGCTGAGAAAGAAGCTGAAGTGTTAGAGGAGCTGCAGGATGAAAGTGAGAAAGATGAGATCAGGCTGAGGAAGATGACGGATCCAGTTCTGCCCGGCCAGAGAAGCACAGCTTGTTTGTTTCTTCTCTCTGATGCACAGGAAGTTGGACATTGCTGAGAGAAACTCCAGTTTTTCTCAAGGTGGAGTTCACCTGCACTTTTAACATCTAATAGCAGAGTATTAGATGTTAAATACTCTGATATTTAACACTGCTGAACGCGAGCAGCCTGCTCTGACCGGATGGACATCGGCAGGACGTCTGAACACAGCAGCTACTCTTCCCTAAGAAGTTTTCCATTTTCTTTTACAATACAACTACAAAATTCAACACATTTTAATGCTTCATGTTTGCCAGAAAGCATTTATTGGACACAACAAACATGTGCCAGAAGGTGTTCAGATCAGATGGGAACTAAGTTGAAGTGGCTCTCATTGTCTACTTCAGGGGTTTTCTTGTTGTTTCCTTCAGTGGTTCTTGGTGGAGCGCCACCACAGGTGAGGGGGAGGACAGGTTGGTTGGTTTGACAGGGCAGTGAAGGAGAACTGTAGCAGATGAAAATGGAACAAATGCTACAACTTTGGTCCCTAATCAAACCGAGTCTACAGGACTGCTGGGTGTGAAAACACCCTTTGTGTTTCCTGTGTTCTTTCCGTTCATGCTGTTATAATTTTATTTAAAGCAGTGTATAGTTACTAATGTTCTTTAAAATATTAGGAAAACATGCATGCTTTTATGCTAATTCAACCAGCATGAGTCATCTCCTCATTTCTGGCCCAAGCCAACAAGTACATCAAATACAAGTTTGATTATTTATTAATTTCCAATGGTTCACTTCAGCTGAAGACGTGGGTATTTTTTAAAACGTCTTTAAGCTTTTTGTCCTCTGGGTGCACGTGTTCAGCTTTAATGAGCTCCTTGATGTTGTTCATCCAGATGTGATGGTGGGTATGGGCTATAACCTGGAGGAGATCCAGGACTCCCTGGCCAAGATGAAGTATGATGAGATCACAGCCACCTACTTGTTGTTGGGCAGGAAAGCCTCTGAGGTACAGACACACACCGCTCCGTTTCTCTTGTTGACAAAAATATTTTCTGTCCTGCGTGTTTTGACTTATGTATATTTCCATGTCAGCTGGAGCCCAGCGACTCTGCCTCCAGCAGCAATCTGTCTCTGGCCAAACCCAGACCTAACAGTGAGCTCAACGGCCAGTCCCCATCCCATCTCAAAGTGCATAGGAGCGTCTCCTCCAACCACAAACAGAGGCGTTACAGTGAGCAAGGTGAGCAGCCTGCAGGTCGTTCACTTTATCACTGCTATAGTCTGTCTTATGCAAAGTTAAGGAAATTGGGGCAGATTTACCGTTTCACCACTGATTGCAACCTAGAGATGTTATAGTTAATGCGTTTAAATAGTTGTTCAAGATGGCTTGGATGAAACCATTTAAAATGATATTGTTGCTGTTCATTAGTCGGTCAGAACGTTCCTCCAGGGATGGCTCATCCAAAGAGAAGCCAGACCACCACAGCGGACAACAGTGCGAAGGACGAAAGTGGAGCTCCTCTCCGGAAACCCAGCACCCCCGGTGGCCGAGGCGGTCCGCCTTCCAGCCCCCTGCTGGGCAACGCCAACAACCCCAACAAGGCTGACATCCCTGAGCGGAAGAAAGGAGCCACCACCGGCCCGACTGTGAGTAACCCACAGACCAGGTTCATAAAGGGCCGTCTACTCCTGAGATCAGCTTCCTCTATTGGATTCTTCTCCAAAGATGTTTTTTTGTTTTTGCAGTTGTCTTCCGGTCACATCTTTTAGTGACGGTCCGTTTCTTCTTCTTAAAAAGAAACTGCAGTAATTTTCTTCCTCATATCACCTTAAAAGAATGAATCTGATTGAGAAGGGAATGGTTTCAGTCCACTGTTTTATTTGTACGGTGATTTAAAGTTAGCTGCTCGACAGAACTGGAACAACAGGAACACACTGTTAAAGTTTCCGGTGTTGTTTCCAGTCTGGAGATGAGGAAATGTTTTCACCTCTGGATGTTTTTCATGCCCTTTCGGTGATGTAGAAAGCAACAGCGCAACTGTAGCTTTATTGAATGTATTTCTATTGTTGGAGAAATTCATTGTCATTGACATTACTGGAACTTAGCCCTTAAGTATAAAATGAATTAGACTCAGCTATATACAGTGCAAAAGTGCAAGTTACCCCTACATAAATTATTCACAGTTCATAATTGTTGCAGGACTATTTCATCTCATATCCTAGGATTTTTGTCAGGAAAAAGTTTGAGACGTGTGCAGGCATCTTCACTCACTTCCTTTTGTGACTTTTGTGACTCGGTTAAGTGTACTGATAATAAGCTGCTAATATTTTCTAGCTGGTTAGCAAGCAAACCACTAATGGCTAACATTTGGCTCATTAGCAGCAAGCATATTGGTCTCTAGTTTGAGTCGTGCGCAGACAGCTTCACTCTCATGTCCAGGGTGGAAAGACGTTAGGGCTACTGCTAGCAAGCTGCTAATACTTGTTAGCTGGCTAGCAAACAAACAAGCCACTAGTAGCTATCATTTAGCTCTTTAGAGGCTAGGATATAGCTCTCTAGCTAGTTTGAGTCATGCGCAGACATCTTCACTCAAGCTGGTCTGTGACTCAAGGTAGTTGAGGCTAATGTAAACAAGCTACTTGCTAGCTAGCTAGCTAACTAGCAACAAGGCCGTTTGCCATGTGAGAAGCTCAAAGCTGCTGCCAAAAGCCCAGAAGTGTTACAGTTTTGATCCCCTGCATGTCTTTTGTACATCACTGTTGTGATATTACTTGTAAATTTTATTGATAATGGTCTTAAATGGGTCTTTAAAAGTCTTACCTTTGAGTTGATGCAACCTGCATAAACTCTGTCTGTGCATGCTTCTACCTAAAGCAGTGGTTCTTAACCTGGGTTCGATCGAACCC
>NW_006800452.1:257841-309176 GCF_000485575.1 Poecilia formosa | reverse complement strand
AATCTGGAACAATTCAGGAAATGGTAACATTGTTTCAGATGTACAACGTCCCTTTTTAAATAAAGTTTATTATTATTATCAGCACAGAAAGATGCTCTTGGCTAAGTGACCTTTGTAGAAAATCTCCTTCCCATCTTCTGCCCATCAGTCGATAGAACTTAAAATAAAATAACTACAGAGCTGCATCATATTCACATGCCAACATGTTTTGATTGATTCTTCTTTTTCAGTTCTTGTTGTCGCTGCCGTCTGTTTTCCCAGTTTCACTGTAAAACCTGCACTACTGTGTTAATGTGCATTGTGTTTCAAAAAGAAAACCAGTTAGCTTCAGTGTGTTGGCCATCAGTCAATGCCACACAAAGGCAGAGCTACACAGGCACAATTGTAACTAACGGCTCAGCGTTTGCTTTGATTGCACCCAGCAGAGAAAAACATCCCTTGAGGCTTGCTCGGCTGTACGGCGCACTGTGTGAACTGGTCTCAACGCTTGGCTCGCTGTGTTTGATTATTCTGAACGCTGCTGATATTAATACGTCGCCCAAGAGGAAAACAGAAGTCAGACACACAATTGTGTGTGTCAGCGGTTTGCCAGCGAACTTAGATGCTTTACACACAAGCACACCACTCTGGGAAGACAAAGCAAAGAGAGGATTTCCTGCTCTGTGGTATTTGCCTCAGAGGTTTTTGCCTCCTACTGCAGAGGTTCTGCTTTCATTCATTTTCCCTATGCTTATTCCTTTTCCCCTCATCTTTTTGATTTGCTGCCCCCGACTCGTTTTACCTTTGAGTGGGAAACAACTGTCTAGTGTGGAAGTGTTTGTTGAAAATTGATTTAGAAGGACAGCCTGGAAAGGAAAGCCGCTGCTTAAGAAGTTGTGGGGGAAGAAAGGTATTGCTTACTCAACATTTTGGCATTAAATGAAAGCATAGAGATATGTCTGTTGTGCAGAGATACAAATGAGTGTTTCTGACAACCTGTCCAGCTTCTAATGATGCCAGTGAGGCCCAGTAGACTCTCCTCACAGCCGGAGGACTCATTTTAAAGTTCCTGCCAAATCAACAATAATGAGCCGGTGTCATCATCGCGGTGAAAGCTGCTGCGGATTAGTCCTTCAACAAACGGTTCCATCTTTCCTCTGCCTGCTTGGCTTGTCGTGGCTCAGTTGGTGTTCATCCAACACTGACGTCTGCACCACTAATAGCCAGAATCAGCTTTAATCCATCCAATAACATGCCACCGTTGACTGGCAGCTTCTTGGCTGCAGACTCCAGCTCAGACCTAAATACTTCATATAGTTCAGACATTTAAATTGAAAGATGAGCATTGTGTGCTGCAACATCTGCTGTGCTACAGCTTGTTTTTTTATGTCTTACTTTTAAAACTTCAACTAAGACATTATGTTATAAGTACCACTCCCCCCTAACATCTGCCCACTTACAGGCCACTGATGAGGATTCTCCTCCCAACAACCTCCTGACGTACACCATCATTTCAGCTTCGGTTTTCCCTCAGTACTTCAGCATCATCATGGTGGAAGGCTATGCAGGTATTCTTATCTCTTCAACCTCAATATACTTTTTTTTTGTCAAAGAATTTCTACATTTTTGATTTTCTCTTAAAATTGTACAATAAAAGAGAAACAGTTCCTGGGAGCACCCTAAAATAGTTCAAACTGTCTGAAAGCAGCAGGGGTGTACTCAGTTTCCCACATCTTAGTTTCATTAACAGCGGAAACAAAACTGAACCTTTTCCATTCCTGCTCTTTCTGCCCCAGTCATAAGCGTGACCAGCCCTCTCGACTATGAGCTGGTCCCCAAGGGGTTGATCTATTTGACAGTGATGGCCAAAGATGGAGGAAATCCGCCGCTTAACAGCACCGTCCCGGTCACAGTGGAGGTTATAGTAAGTACAACCTTGTCAGTGAATTAAATAAAGCTGCATTCCATCAATGTAAGTTTCCAGTTGATATTTGCCTTAAAATATTAAGGCAAATAGGGACATGCACAGCGAATCCCTGGTATTTGGGTACCACAACTATCAGGGAATAGTTAAATTCTGCAAAAACTTGAGACCATTCAGACTATCACTGCTTATTTTCTAGTTTAAACACCAAATATATCTTCAAATGTGTTAATGCTCAGCAGTGGAAACTGTGTTAGTGCTGCCCTAGAAGCTAACACCCACAGTCTTCCTTATTTCTTACTTCAGGGGTTCAGCCAATCAGCACCATTTAGTGGCGCCGCAGCCCAAAGCCTATCACGTAGCGTTGTGTCCAGGTGTGCCAGCTTCCCAAGCTACATTTTTACATATTTTACATATTGTTTATGGAAAAAAGTCCTTGAATAGGCACATTTTCCGCAAATGTTTTGGAGTTACGATCCACATAAACACTGTTATCAGGTGAATCCATGAAAACCGAAACACTAAATTTCCATACGAGTCGGCAGACTAGGTCAGTAAAAAAATTAGGGTGGCACAACTAAGAAAAAGACAAAGAAAAGCCACCCTGAATCCTCCCGGAGGTGGAACAGTCAGTTTCACTTTAAATATCTGAGCTTAAATCTAAATTTTTGACTTTGTGTGGGTTTTGTGGGTAAGAGCCGTTGCAGTACATTTTTTAAGTCCTGATGAGTGTATGTAAGCTTTCAGTGACACATCTTCCTCTCTGTTTCACTCCTTTCTCTCTTATCATTTCTCAGGAATAGCACTAAACACCCTTTTGTTTTCCTTTGTTTTTTCTATTGACTTTTAAATTAAAAACTCATATATTGACCTTTGCTTAGAAACTGTAAATGCAGCCATCAAACCATAATGAGCAGATGAGGTCCACAGTCGCCAGGCCCCCAGACTCATTTCCCATGGAAGACATCCATTATACATCTTACTTTTTATTCATGAAAGGAGAAACGGCAGAGAAGAATGGATGAATATCCTTTGATAAGCACAGACCATTAGGAATTCCTATACGCATCCCGCATGAGGGAGAAAAGCTGCTAAGACCAGTCAGGATAGATGTTCACAATCCAGCGTTCCCCCTATGTCTCTCTGCCTGTGTCTCTCTCTGTCGTGACTCTCACCACAGGGGTTTATCAGGAGCTGGCAGCATCACACTCACACAATCCTCTGCACCAGTGTAACTCGGAGCCCAAATGGATAATTGTCCCAGTGACTGTTGTTAAAGTGTTAACATTTCTCAGCAGCTCACGCAGTGGGGATCTTCTCTGTGAATAGCCAGACAACTGGAAATGTTGGTATGAAATGGAGTCGCATTCATGAGTGGGAGGCTGTGAGACGTTTAAATGCTCTGACTGAAGCTGTTTTAAGGCAGCTGTTGTTCCACGTTAAAGGAATTTATCTGTCATTTCTTCCCTTTCCATTTTTATTACAAACTAAGTTTTTACTTTTCAAATTCACCACCGTAAGTATCAATTTATGTATCCAAACATTTATTCATTCTCTTCTGCTTATCCAAGAAGAAGGGTAACAGGTCCAGGAAGGAACCCCACACTGTACATGTCTCTCACTAAACACACTGGGATCCACTAGAATGAACTGGCCAACACACACACACACACACACACACACATATATATATCTAAGGAGAATTTAGAGAGACTATTTAACCTGACAGTCATGTTTTGGGACGGTGGGAGGAAGCCGGAGTACCCAGATAGAACCCACACATGCACAGGGAGAACATGCACAGGAATCTAACCAGGACCTTCTTGCTGCAAGGCAGCAGTGCAACCAAGTGTGCCACTGTGCAGCCCAGCTATCTGTGGATCTCCTACTCCGTCCCGTCATTCATGAACAAGACACCGTACTTGAACTTCTCCACTGATTCTTGACCTAAGGCCTCATTCTTTGACCTGACCCTGCATAATCTTTGTTTGCCACCATATCATTCTATTGTGATCTTTATGTCACAATTTCTGGAAGTTGCATCTGTGATGGAGGTCCTAAACATGACCCGTTCAGTAAGCATGTCTCCAGCCTTCCTTGGAAATTGAAGATCTCCTCAATAGAGTCGTCTGCCAGATGATCCCAGTTCACTCGTTTGGGTCTATCAGGTTTGTCCTGCAGCCTGCTCTGCTACCAGAGCCGACTCACTGCCTTTAGGTACTCAAATGACTTCTGCCTCTCTGATGTTACGTTACAAAACTGCTTATTGACCTTTCTCTGAAGGTGAGCTGACTCTAAGAACACGTATGAACCACCTTGTGCTGCATCATGGTGTTGGTTATGGACACCCCATGCCTTACAGACAAAAGTTTAGTAACAAGATATGTCCTGGTTAGGGAGGCCATTCCTCCCAGTTACACCCCTGAATTAACACCAGGCATCCCCACATGGTACCTCCAGTGAACATCAAGAAGCCCAGGTAAACTGAGCTGCTCTTCAAGTTCATATGTATTGAAAAGTTGAAACCACAATGAGTTGATCCTCTTTGCTCACTGGGACGCAGTTCATCACCAAGGTTCTCATCCAGGGGTTTGAGGGCATCACCCACTCAAGGCCTCTCTCCTCAGGCCATTTCGTAGGAGGAAATCCAGACCTCCTTCAGGAGTTTGGTTCCAGAACCCATACTTTAAATGATTCCAACTATATAGAATTAGTATTGCTCAACCCACATACCAACTCCAACGTTTTTTCTGCCAGCAAAGTATGTCTCTGTCTTCCAAAAGCCAGATTATGCTGCAGGGAATTAGCATGGTTAGACCTGGCTTACATGCCACCTGATGTTTCTCTCCTCAGAGTCTTTGCCATCATTAAAGGGGTTTTCTATTACTTTTTCAGTCTGAGCCCAGTCAAGGCTTAACCCAGAGGCCTGGTTCCCTAATCCTGATGATCTTCACCTTGTGGTCTGCTGTTCATAGGGATAATTGAGATATTTACCTAGAGATAACATCGAGCTCATTAACCATACTTAAATGTCATCTTCTGGTTCAACATTTTTTGTTTAGAGCCTGACTTGCAACTAAGACTCTGATTGTAAAAACCTTTTCCTACTTTTATTGACTTAAATCCCACAGATGTTAAGCTAAATCCCAAGTCACAGTGGAAACGGCAACCAGTTTTTAGATCTTTAATGTTTTTTTTTATAATTTCTCCCACTGTTTGGTGCATCAAAATGAACTGTTGTTTATGCTTATTCCCACCTGCAGGATGAAAATGATAATCCACCTGAGTTCAGCAAACCGTCTTACATCGTCAAAATCCCAGAGAACCTTAATGCTGGTGAGTTTGGTGTCCAGTTGTGTTTCCTTCATGCATTTTAACCTAAAACTATTTCAACCATTCAAACGTTGAAGCGTTCCAATTTTTCTGGACTTGACAGTAATGAATTCTCCTTCTTTTTTAGTTTGGAAAGTGTCTAACTATTTTCCTGCAAAAAAGGAATAAAATGGTTCCCAGTTAGCCACGTGCTAATTGAAGGCTAACTACCTCTCATCACTTTTAGCTGGAAAATGCCATTCAAAATGTAAAGGGTTCACAGGGGATTTTGTTTTCACAGTTAGCAGTGGTTTGCTAAAGTATAGAAACCCTTTAATTAATTCATTTATTTATTTTTTTGCAATCTTTTAATTACATCCACAAACCTTTTTATATAGGTTTAACATTATCTCACTACAGCAGGTCTCATTAGTTGAACCACTATGAGCCGAAATGAGGAAGACCAACGATGTTAGCTTGTGGTAGCACTAAGGTGGTTTCCTCCAAGCGTATCAATGCATATTAAGTGACACTCGATGTTTCAATTATTACAATTGACTGTTATGAGCAAATTTTAACTTTTTATGGGTGGTTGCGATACCTATTCTACCCTGATGTATCTGACACAATAACATAAAGCTTTCTGTTCTAATAAATTTGTGTTGATGACAGAATCAATTAAAAGATATGTATGTTTTACGTTAAGCAGTCATATCAAATGTAGATGAACCATAAATGACGTGGTTTTCCGTTTGCTGTTCCAGGACTGTTGTAGTTAAAGTTGTCTTGCAGAACCTTACTCTGTAGAGCTCATAATTTCGGCTTCACATGTGGCAGTAATGAATTCACCTCAGCTGTAAAACAATATTTAGATGCTTAACTTTACCAGTCATGCAGACGTGTGTGGATCAGTGTTATCCAGAAGTTGGTGAACTGGGAAAATACAATTAGATGTGCTCTTTGTTCAAAGAATACCTGTTTTTAAACTGCCTGTAAACTTGAAATCAGCTCAGTTTCTTACAGGCTTATCACTGCATTTATGCAGTAAATGCAAATGTCTCTAATTAGATTTGTGGGTTGCACAACAAACACATCTCTCAAACACTCTGTTAAGTGTATTTGCATATTCAACCAAGAGCTTTGTCTTTCTTTTGGATATTTTTTCTGCAGCTTCAGGTGTGACTTGTTTTAATATGTCTGTATTCTCTAACCTGTGCTGTCTGTGTTTTGTTTCAATACTGTTTGGAAATACTCTCTCAGAATGTGGGATATTGGCTCCTCAAGGGAAATCGCTAGCTGCTGCGCTCATTCTCATGCATGTGAAGCCTCTTTTCTTCCCAGACAATAGATTAGTTTCCAGTCGCAAGAGGAAAATGGGATATTTGACCGCCCCTTTCTCTCTCTTTTAGCTGCAGCAGACGCTGACCATGCTTTATGTTTCGCACACTATTTAGTGGAGCACTTCTTTGAGCGGCTTGAAGGAACGCTGAGGTTTAGAGCAGTATTTGGCCCTGAGGTGGAGGCCTAAGGCTGGCTCTTCTAGACGGAGCTTAGGGCTTGCCCTGCGGCTCTGGCAAGCATCTCATCCCCTTACCAGCCTAGCTATTGATCAGCTCTGTGCCAAATAACAGTCTGATAATCCACTAATCCATAAACCCACTCACTGCCGTGCCATCAGTGTCACTGTGGAGGGGGGCGGTGAAGAAATTAGCTCTACCAGCTTTGTTGCAAACTGTCTCTGCAGCTTGTCTTTCTCTGATTGTTTCCTCTTTTAACTGGACTCAACAACATCTCTTCTCATACAATGAGTTGTAACTTTCTTTGTGTCTCTCTTCCACATTATTCATCGTACAAAGGGGCAACAGTGCTGGTTGTAAATGCAACTGATTTGGACGCCTCGCGGGAGTTTGGCCAGGCCTCTCTCATCTACTCCCTGGAAGGCTCCTCTCAGTTTCGTCTTAATTCACGCTCAGGTATTTTAGTTTGTGCATTTTAATACACACTGTCACCTCATACTAACTAATCTGTGGACTTTCAAGCTGCCTAAGTCTGTGTAGATCAGCTTTTACTCGAGTCGTTTACTTTGTTGGCGGTCTGCATTGTGAAAGCCCTGATCACTCATCTGTGAATGTTTGCACCTTTTATTACTTCTCGGTTTATCCTGAAATGTTCAGCTGCTGTAATGTTGGCAGTATGAATGTTTTCTGCTGCTTTTTTCTGTTTCAGGAGAGATCACCACCACAGCCCTGCTGGACCGAGAGCAGAAGTCAGAGTACATCCTGATCGTGAGAGCTGTGGATGGAGGAGTCGGGCCTCAGCAGAAGACAGGCATCGCCACTGTAACAACCTTACCGTCATCTTCTAAATGAACAAATTGTCTTAGCAAAGTCTGGTTTTTGTTTCAGTATCTCATTGGTTTACTTATTTTTGCCTTTTGGTCAAAAGTCATGATAATGCTCTGCCAAATTTTCAAACATCTGAGTCAGAATAATAGCTAGCATAAATGATGGAAAACTCAAATCTGATATAACATTCATGCCTCCGATGAGTTGATGCAAGATTTTCACCAGAGTCCTGCTTTTGTAATACAAATATATTTGTGTTGGATATCATGATTTTTCATTACATCATTAATATTATATGAAGAAGATGATAGAGTCTCCTTTCCACCCTGATTTAGGTGAACATCACCATCCTCGACATCAACGACAACGCCCCAACGTGGCGAGACGAGCCGTACGAAGCCAACGTTGTGGAGATGAGTCCAATCAACACTGATGTTATCTCTGTGAGTCCATCCTGCCCAACCTTACTGCACCACCCAGGTGTTCATAGCAACAGTGGTAAACAACAACAAAAAATATTTTATTTTGTCTTCTTATTTTATAATTAGTTAAGTCAAAGACAACAATGATTCATATGCCTAACCTTCATCTGTCTGTAATGTCTCCCACCTCCCTGAGATCGGGTCATTGAAGCAACAGGGAAAGAAAATCACAAACATTCCTGTGCCAAGCAACACTCCAGCTCCGTCTGGAGGATCCCAAGAAAGAACTTAGAGTTCTTTTACTGAGTTCTGGGTTTTTCTCTTGGTCCCGTCCCTGTGGCACGGGTCTAGAAAAGCATTAAAGGGGAGCTCTGCTTCAAGCTTCCCCCAGCTGAAGCATCTCCTCTCCATTTCTATAAGACTGAGTCCAGACACCCTGAGGAGAAAAGTAATTTCAGTCTCTGTAAAGGCAATATCTTGTCACAGTTACAGCAGCTGTCTGAATGTAGAAAAGTAAGAGCAAAACTCTTTCCAGCTACACAGCATCCAGAACCAGAAATAATCGTCCAAACATGCAACAGCTCAATCAAACCGAATCAGTCAGATCCAACATAGCAGAGTTACTCCAACATGTTGCCGCCATAAATAGGCCTCTAAAGACGACAGTAGTTTCCTGTAAAATTCCTAGATGGCCGATGGCTACAAAAGCATCTTACTGGAGTTATTTCAGCTCAAGCGTATAGCACTATGTACATTTTTATTGTTTAAGGTCAATAAAATCAATTTCTTTTCCAGAAACGGAGAAAAACTTCAATATAAAAACATTTCTTTAAAAAGAGCTGAATATCTGGGCTTCCTAGTTCTTTAACATAACTGCCCCAGAACATCCGGACTCCACTATATAACATCTCAAAGTTTTTCAATTATGGATTGCACATAAAAAAACAGCAGTGAGATCAAATATTTAAGGCTGCTTATTAGAAAAGAAAAATATATTCCTCTTATTCAGCTGAAGTTTTACTGTAACTGAGGAAGGAGGGAGGAGTCGGCTTCCCGTACTGATAGACTAATATCCGGAGCAGTTTAGGTCGACTGAACTCCGCTATTACCCCAAACTCTCCCTGAACTGTTGGTGTCTTTGGCAGTGTGTTGTTTGTAATTAAGTCCTGATTGTCCATTAATTAAGGAGGCGTCACTGAGTGTAATTAAAGGAGTCTGATTGCTAATTAAAGTGTAGCCTGTAGTTATATGCATAACAAATTATTCAGCTTCCAGGCAGAAGAGGAGGCGAGGAGCCGTCTTGCAGAGCAGAGTGTGAAACGAAGAAGAGTTGGGGAAAATCAAATGAAGGCGACGGACTCCGCCGCCAAAACGTTGCTACTTTTTCCACTTTGTTGGATCTGTTCCTCAGTTGACTTCATTCACGCTGCATCCAGCGATGCAATGCATACTCTATGTGAATGTCTGCCCTCAGTGGACAGACACTATTGCCCCTCTGTACACTTTTCAATGAATTTGACCATCCAGGCTCACAGTTCAGTAATTGGCCCCAGTGTAGCCCGGGTCCATCCAGTGTTTCTATGGCGACTGGAAGCCACCTGCTGATTCCTTGTGGAGGTGTCCAGTGAGCCGATGAATTTGGCTGCTGTGCCCAGTCCAAGGATCAACCCACTCAAATCTCTCCGCTCCCCACTATCAGCCTTTAGCCTCTTACATTCAGCTCCAACGTCTCCTGCTAAACCCGTTCTCCTTGCCTCTCCCACCACAACCAGCTGTGATCAGCCGGGCAAATGTAAATTTGCTCACAATCTCTGAATGTTCTCGCTCAGACCGGTATTGATTACTTGAACGCAGCTCATCCAGACATTTCTCCACTATTTTTTCCACATTCCTCGTCCGTGTATTTGCTAATCAATGAGTCTCAGAAATGCCAGCCTAACATGTCGTCTTAATAATTAAACGCTCACAAAAGCCTTTGTTCCTCTAATGACCAATTAACCATTTTCCAGCAATTTTAGTCAGCACTCTGAATAATTGATTGGCTCTTTAAAAATCAGCCAGTGTTTTAGCTCGGCTTCAGGCTCCTCTCTCGGATCATCCATCACAATTGCATGTCAGAAAAAAACTGCAGCCACTTTTCCTTTAGCTGGCTGAGTTACAGCATCAGGAAGTTACAGTGCCTAGGAAATGAACTTTCATATCACAACCACAGACATTCAAGCATTTGGTGGGACTGTGTGTTGTACCTCAGCTTAATCATGTACAACTGGGAAGAAGACACATCTGAAGTGTTTGGAAGCCAGCTCTAGTTCGTCTGGAAAGTTCGGTTAGTTTGGAGAGGTGTGAATGCACAGTTGAGCTCTGAAGCAGACCAATAATTACGAACCCTGGTCCTTCTAACGGTTAGGAGGACCAGAGTTGGTAATTTTTGGTTTGGACCTAACCTCAGCCTGGTTGAAGTGAACTCTGGTGCGGTTTGAACTCTTATGTGAACATCAAGCGGACCGGAGACCACTCCAAAACCAGGAAGAGTTTTTGGAGCGGTCTCTAAAGGTTGTATCACCCATGGCATTCTGGGTAAATACAACCAAAAGAAACAAGTGTGTCTAGCATTAACTAGTTCGTGGTCTTCAGCCTAAAGAGAAATCCTCCAAATGCTAAAATCTGACGCCACTCCATTTTTCTTTAAAATGTGTTCAGTGTCTTCTTCAGAGGTTTTCATGTTGTTTCCTACAGTCGTTCTGGGTGCAGCTTCTGACTGAACTTCTGACTGTGACTGGACTTAAAGGTGTTGACTCAGTGGGCAACAAGCTAAAGCCTTCAGATTCTTATTTCTAAAAAAGTTTGGAAACCATTCAAGTCATTTTCCTTCTGCCTCACAAGTATTCAGCACTTTGCTGAACTGTATTAGTGACAGACCAACAGGACGTTTATGGCTGAAACGGGACAGAATGTGAAGGTCTGGTTGGTAGTGAGTCTTTATGTGAAGATGTTGTTTTATCAGTCCTCTTTCAGTTTCTCTTATTCCTGTGTTCTCTGCTTTGTTTCCTCATCTCCTCTTTTTTTCTCTCCTTCCATTTTCTTGTCATAAATCATTCCTGTTCAAAAAGCTTCATCTACCTTTTGCTCTTTCCCCACACTAAAGGTGTTGGCAGTGGACCCAGATAATGGGGAAAATGGGACAGTGGTGTACAGCATAAGTCCTGCAAACCCCTTCTACACCATCGACAGCAGAACCGGGAAGATCCGGACCAGCGGTGTCACACTGGACCGGGAAAGCACCAGAGACACGGAGCTGATGAGGAAAATCGTAGTGTCTGCTGTTGACCGTGAGTACTTTCCCTACAGCTCTGTGTGTTTGCAGTTTGCATATGTTGACCTCCTGCTCTATAAATGTGCCTAACTCAGGGGTTTCCAAACTGCAGCCCAGGGGCCATTTCTGGTCCTCCAATTCATTTTGTGGGGAGCAAATCTTTCTTTCAAGTAAACTCTACCTTTTAGGGTAACATTTTCACTGACAAATAGTCTGAATTAAAAAATATCAGGTACATCAAAAATTATTTCTCATTTATTAACCAGGTTTCTGTATCTATGTTATTATTTCAGTAAATAGAACCATAAACATAGACTTCTCCATTGCTAATACAGCAATACCTTTAGAAGAGTGTCCATTATCCCATCCCTGTTGCTGAGCAAAGTCTGAGAAATGTTTTATAGCTCAAAAACAAAATAAAATCAGAGTATTGGAAATTGTGTATACCTTATAATGAAACATTTGTGAAAGACAGTTTTGATCCTACATATCACTTTTCTACAAAAATAAGTTAAAATTGAGAAAATAAAAATTTCACTATAGAAAAATGTTGTTTTTTGGCCCCACAGGTTTCCAACTTAATGATTTTGGTCCTTGTGGTAAAACGTTTGGACACCTGGTCTAACTTATCAAAGCAACCTGGAAACAAACTGCTGTAATTCGTTCTCTGGGTTTTTCTGTCGGTGGACTCTACGGACCAGGACATGCACTCTTGTGTTGTAGTGTGAGTGTGTGTGTTTGTGTGTTTTGTCTTTATGTGCCCTTCTGGCGCCCTCTGTAGGTGGCACACCTCCACTGCGTACATCAGCCAGCACCACAGTGTCTGTCAACCTGCTGGATCTGAACGATAACGACCCGACCTTCCTCAACCTGCCGTCTGTTGCAGAAGTGCCAGAGGGACTTCCCATTGGAACCTCGGTTTTTAGGGTAAAAATAAGAGAAGTTTTCATGTATAAAGGCATATTGCACAAATATATGGATGGTTTTTATATCTTTATAGCTTGTCTGTCTGAAGTTTATTAAAGTACTATGAACATTTCCTGCTCTAGGTGCAGGTAGTGGACCCAGATCAGGATGCGAATGGCCGCGTTACGATGGTGCTGCAGATGGGTATGCCCCGCCTTGACTTCTACCTCAACACCTCCACCGGCGTTCTCACCTCCACGGCGGTGCTGGACCGGGAACAGATCGACCAGTATCAGCTGAGGATCATCGCACACGACGCTGGGGAGTTTCCTCGGACCTCCACTTCAACGCTCACTGTCTCAGGTGACTTTTGATTGGCTCTCTCTGCTTGAGAAACTTCCAAACCTGCTGACTGAACGGTTTTTGTTCTGATGACTTAATTAATTATGGCAGATGGTGAGCTTCATGCATGTGAGGGAGCTGCTGAAGAACACACTGCCACCTCCTGGTGGGCTTTATAAATACAGATGAGATGAAGGGAAATGAAAATGCAGTACAGCTTCATTCACATAATAAGAATTGTTTTGTCTTTTAAAAGTTTAGTCTGAAAATGTACAAAAACACACAACTGTAATCCAGATGCTAGATGAAGCAAAAACAGAGAAAGTTTGTGTGAAAAACTAAAATCAACCCATCAGATATTTAATTCTTTCTGTATGACTTTTTCAGTCTTTCATATCATATCATTTTTCTTTATGCAGCGTAACTTGATCCAGTTTCTCTCTGGATCTGTCGACCTTGGTTCCATCTTTAATGAACATCGTTTTAAACATCTTGTGGTTCCTTCAGGAGCAAAAATGGAAACGTGTGGTGCTGAACTTTTATGTTTTTTCTTCCAACTCTTATTAGTAACCATTATGATATTATTAGATTTTTTTTATTGCATTGTCAGGAATTTGAACCTAACTGAGGCCGGTGTGTGTGGAGTTTTATTTTATTTTTTATTTTTTTGCAGTTTCACTGAACTTTGCGTTGTCTGAACTTGGGTACATTTTCCAGAGCTCCGTCTACTTGGAGACCTTTCAGCTGTTTTAACTAGTGATAAAGAAATTTCCCATCTTTAGAAAGATGCACTTCCTATTTTTAAGTGACATCATAACAAGTTAAAGTCATTTCAGCCCTTTGCTGTTTTGTTCTTATTCAGTTTTGGTCACTTCATACTCAGCTTTCTGTTGGGCATAAAGTCAGGACTCTGGACTGACCAGCTGAGGATTTTATGATGTTTGGTATCTGCTTTGACAAATTAAAGAACTTTTTGAGGTTCTACTGCAGGAAAATGTGATTTTCTTGTAAATATTTACAACTACCAGCTCCTTTAGAGTAACTTAGGTTTTCTCAGAGACTATAATCTGACAGAAGATCAGAAACAACATAAATAACATGAGTGCAATGCAAGCCTTTCAGATTATACTATTGAATAATTCACTGGGATATATCAAGATTCTCTGACAATTTATCTTTATATTTAAAAACATTTGCCTACAGCTGCAGATAAAATGATGTGTTATTGCTTAAGGACCTGAATACAAAATAAAGAGCAAAAATGACCTCGATTAGTCATGAAATAGTGAGGCTGCTTCTTACTACTCTTCCCAGATTGTTGCACAGCAACAGTTGCTTCTTTAAGATCATTCATCTCTTTCCACCTTGGCATTAACAAACTACCAAAACTCCTGCTTTTCTGCAGCTGTTAATTTTCCCTCTTAAGCTTCAACTGTCGCCTCCAAAATGCTTAAATGTCAAAGACACCAGTGTCACCATGACAGTTAGGAGGTTTTAAATGACAAAGGAATTTTATTTTTACAAGGCTTCACCATTTAAAACCCGGTTTACTTTCAACTCGTTTCCAGTGAACCCAGTTAGCTACTTTCACTACTTTAGCCGTACTCTGCTGCCTTACTTGTCCTCATGTGCATCTATCTGTGTGCTGGTGTGTCTCTGTCTGTGTGTGTGTTGGTGTGTGTTGGTCAGTTCTGGATGTAAATGATGAGACGCCCACCTTCAACCCCAGACTATACAATGTGTCCCTGCTGGAGAGCGTTCCCAGAGACCACGTTGTCGCGCGACTCGTCTGCTTTGACAAAGACGCTGGTCTCAACGCAGAGCTTAGCTACTTCATCACAGGTCAGAGGTCACAGCGGTTACATGTTTTGTGTTTGTGGGTTACATGTTGTACATTTCTATGAACTAATGCATTGTAGCGTGAGGCTTCAGTACTTCCATTCATCCATGTCTGTGGCAGTTTGTTGATCTCTCCTAAATAAATGCAGTGGTTTTTTGTTGTATTTAGTCTGGAATTCTGTTTTTTGTTTTATTTTTGCAGGAGGGAATCAAGACGGTAAATTCAGTGTCGGTTTCCGAGACGGCATTGTGAGGACTGTGGTGGGCCTGGACAGAGAGACTCAGGCGGCTTACACTCTGGTCATCGAGGCGATAGGTGGGTCAGAAGTTTACATCCTGCTGTCTGAAATAAATGTTCACAAACGTCTCCATGTCTTCAACTGTTTTGGTTAGACCAACAGAAAGCATCACATCGTTTTGAAATGGAAAGAAAATGATGATTTGAAAATAGAAAATCTGAAAATTGTGGCTTCAGCCCCACTGACTCAGTCTTTTATAGAACCTTCCTTCGTAGCATTTTCAGTTTCAGGCTGTTTGGGGTTAGATCTCAGCTGGCTTAATATTTTGTTTATTATCAATAAAAACTGAAGGCAGGTCAGGTTTTATATGAAAACATTTGTTGTAGTCAAATGTTTTATTGCAGCAACTTATAGATTTGGGTGAACCAAGGTTTACTTTAAAGGATGTCAGAGAGGAGATGTGGTCCTAGTTACCATGGCAACAGAAGGAAAGCAGAAAACTTGGAAAAGATTATAACTTTGAGTTTCATCTGACATTTTTGTAAGTCAGATGTTAATTTGAAAATCTCAGTTTTGTCCTAATTTATTCCTGAATTTGGGCAGGAGGACCACACAAAATCAGATGACAAATGCCATCCATGTCCAGACTTTAACTAGGCCATTCTGACATTGTCATTTGATGTAACCATTCCATGCAGCTCTGGTTGGAGATTCAGTTTGATCTTTATTTAGCTCTTTCCAAACCAAACTGACTTTATCAATGCTGCTGAAAGAAGACGTTCCCGCATCCTGATGCTGCCACCACCGGGGCCATATGCAGCTCAGACACAGAAGCCCGGATATTTGGAACAGACTCAGAGCTGAGCTGTGGACATCTGCAGCTCCTCCAGAGGCATGATGTCAAACCCATTTTTCATTTCTTCTAATTCATATTTATGGTCTAAAATATTTAAAAGTCTGAGTTGATCATTTGGATAATATTTCTTGACCACTTTTGCATGGAACTGTAAATGTTTGTCAGGTTGTTCTCAGCGGTGCGTTTTCTCTTACAAATAAAAGTTCCCTTTTCTGTGTTTCTTGTTTCTGAACATATGATGGGAAAACGCTGCTTGTGGTGATTTCAGACTCTTGCTCAACAGCTTTTGTTCCTGTTTGAAAAACATCTCTGAGGTTTTCCGTTTTGTCAGGAGGATTGAATCAGGGCAGCTTATCTGCTGGAGGCACCGGAGAATCCAACAGAGACGATGTGAAATGGAGCAAGACAAGAGAGTTACAGCTGCTCTGGTTTACAGGCAGAGGGAGAGAAGTGAATAAAGGGCCAACATTGTTTCAGTCATAATTCAGTCCATTATGCAAAATTCTAAAATGGTTTGGAAATGGCAAAAAATGTTAGGAGATTTTCTGCATGGATCTGTGAATGAAAGAGAGAACAGTAGCAATTAGCAGCAGTAGAGGCGGTGAATGTGCCTTTCTCAAGGTTTATTTGATTAGATGGAGCAACAAAGATCAAACTGAATCTAAACACTGCAGCAGTTGAGGCTGTGCTGATATATAATGAATGTTTTCTGAATGTTTTTGGTGTTTCTGTCATTCAGACAACGGTCCAGCAGACAGCCGAAGGACGGGGACGGCCTCCGTGTTTGTGGAGGTTCAGGACGT
This sequence comes from Poecilia formosa, assembly GCF_000485575.1. Taxonomy (NCBI): domain Eukaryota; kingdom Metazoa; phylum Chordata; class Actinopteri; order Cyprinodontiformes; family Poeciliidae; genus Poecilia; species Poecilia formosa. Next base: position 292,896 of record NW_006800452.1, on the reverse strand, counting down.
CAACGACAACCGGCCCATCTTCCTCCAAAACAGCTACGAGACCAGCGTTCTGGAAACCGTGCCCATCAGAACCAGCATCCTTCAGGTGGGGCGAGCCTGGACGCCAGCAGCACTTTAACAAATTCAAGACTCAGTTTGCTTCACATTTACTGAGTCATTTATGAAGGTCTGGTATTTTGGCCAATTTAAAATCACTTCTGTTTTTATAGTTCTTTCTAAAATGACCCTCTGGTAAAGACGGGTAAAGAAAACTTTAAAAGTGAATTTATCTTTTATTGCAGAACCAAGACTCCGCATGTATAAAAACAGAGTCCAGTTTGTTACCCATTGTTATGTACAGTGGAGGTTCTGTGGTGCTGTGGGCCTGTTTGTCCTCTGAAGGCCTAAACATGAATGTGTCATCATTGGAATTATTCTGATAGAACATAACTGCAGTAGATTAATTAATTACGTAGATAGAAACACGTAATAATTTAATATTTCTCTCTCTCTGTAGTCTTCTAGAAGGTGTTGCTGTTCCTGGTTTTGGAAAATGATGCAGATCGATTCCAGCCAAACCATCTGAGATGATTTTATTTTAATTTTTATACTATTTTACATCAGGATCAGACTGAATTTGGTCAGTGTGGCTCAGAAATGTGTTGAAAACATCCAGTTTTCCCCAGCGGCTGTTTGAGTCCCTAATAAAGTTTTTTTTCCCGGTGTTCTGCATCGCGCCTTGTTGTCGCTCGTCTTAGACAATTTTATAACAAATACATCAAAGAAACTTCCAGCAACAGCTTCAAAAGCTGTTTTGATCTAATCAGTGATCAGTCAGTGGTGGTCAACCTGTCAGATTTCAGTGACGTAGTTGAGCAGACAGGGCGTAGTGATGTGGGACTTCATGTTGGGGTCGGGCTGCAGCGTCTCCGAGGCGACATGCCGGGTCAAACGCGTCCTGTCGCGCTGGTGCGGCCGGCGGTAAGGCGGTCGCCTGAAGGACAGGTTGTAAGAGCGGCGGTATGATCCCAGTCTCCTCCAGGTCTTTAGCTGCGGCTCAGAGGACAAGCCTCTGCCGCGGGTCAGTCTCTCCCCCGGGGCGCAGCTCCTCTCCAGGTCGCCCTCCGAGGTCGTCTCCGAGCGCCTGTACACCGCCAGGAAGGCCGCCAGGCCGGCCAGCAGCAGGGACAGACCCAGCACCACCATAATGGTGAACTCTGGGTCATGCATATCTGAGGGATGAGACGGAGGCTGCAGGACGGAGGGAGAGGTGGAGGTGGTGGCTGACAGGATGGAGGCAGTGATGTTCCCACCAGGAGAGGTGGAGGTGATGTTGGAGTTTGGGTCGGTGGTGTTCATGTTGTCTCTGCCCTGGACGGAGAAAAACACCGTCATGGCAAAATGTTTTTAAAACAAATTATGAGCAAGTTTATTTTCTGTTTGTTTTTTTATCACTGTTAGCAACGGCTTTTTTTGGAGCATGACTTCATGGTCTGTTTGGATGTGGAGTCAGAGCTAACAGTGGTGGGATTGTGATGCAATGAGCTTCGCTGACAAACTTCTTTCATAAGTTCATAATTATAATTTTCAGCCATTATGTCCTGAATTAACGCGTCTGATTTCTTCTAGTGCAGAATTATGACAAACGTCTCCAGTCAATGACATAAAAGTCGGATCAAATGTGACATGAGCCTTCAGACTGCAGACACTTTGAAAACAATCAGATAAATATCTGAATTAGTTCCACATCTGGAAATGATCGATCAGGTTTTTGGGGGTGAAAAGATCAGAACTGGGCTGATCAGACTGCAGGGAAAAAACAGATTTGAGTTTTATTTGCCTGCTGTATGAATGTAGCCTTAGAGAGGCCTAGTCAAAGCCTGGCCCTGAATCCAAATGAGAGTCTGTGTCGTGAATAAACGTGGTTGAGTTGTTTTGCAAAGAAGAACAGACAAACTTTTCAGCCTCTGTTAGAGACACTCCAAAACTTTGACTTAAGGGGGTAAAAACAAATTTATGCCATATTTCTGTAAGATTTTAACTGTTTGTTTTTGTGTTACACAGTGAAATTCGTGGTTGCTACCAGACAGAATGTGGAAAGCGGATATGAAAGCTATTACACTGCATCAAAATGCCATTTCAGCTCCGGACTTGGCCAGTCAAGCTTATGAAGCTAATGGAGGTTCATTTTAGGGTTTATTTTGTATATTAAAATCATACACCCAAGGGCTTACAATATATATACACACACAATAATGCATAGAAATGACTGCATGCACGCGTAGACGCAGCGAGTGTTCGGCATTTGCAGCAATTATGTAGCTATTAAATCAAGGACTACAAAACAGTCAATGGTTGACAGGCTTTCTTCAATGTAAAACAAATTGGGTTTATTAAAACGCCCCTTGTAAAATGCAAAGCAGCCACCAACTCTACCTCCGCCTCCCCCCTCATTCAGCGCGCCCCCATCTTCAGCACGGTAACATTTGTAAATGTCATCATCCTTAATTCAGTGGAGACAAAGCATGGCTTATCGGTTTAAGGGAAACACATTGGGACGTGAAATTATTTTTAAGACCAAATGCCAGGAAAACTGTGAAAAGGCCAGTGGAGCAGGATGACTCGTTAGAGAGTCAGTTCATTAGTCAGAGCCTCCATGCACATCGCATTCACACACACATTCACACACACACCCGACTGGAGACACACATTTCTGTCTCACCTTCAGGTACTGCAGCCGGCTCATGCTGCTGATTTGAACCTTGGCAGCTCCTGTAGTTCTCATTGGACCACACCTGACATCTCACTGCTCAGCTGTGACCAACCTCCTTCATTCTGCACAGGTTCACCAACATTAAAGTCTAACTGCTAACGCTGGAAAACTGGAATTTCATTTAAAGTATTTACCAGGTCTGGAAGAGCAACAAAGCTAAGAGGATGGAAAATATTTATGTTTGGAGTCAGTCATTGATGTTCCATCCATCCATCATTACATTCATCCATCCTTCCTTTCTTCCTTCTTTTCTTCCTTCCTTCCTTACTTACCCACAGTTTGTGCTTTTTGCAGGCTTATTAAATCCTGTCCTCTGTAGGAATTTTAAAAAATGTCTATTTAATCTTTAAAGATAAAAATAACTTGATGACTTCAGAAGTTTAAGTTTGGAAAAGTCTGAAATATTAACGCATATCTCTAAAGTTCTTCATAATGACAAATCTTTTCTTCTTTTACAATCTTTTCCTTTTGGCTTCATTTTACTTTTTTGTATTCTATTTATTTGTATTTTTTATATCTTGATCCAATAAGTGAATGTATTAATGACTGGATGGATGATTGTGACTTTGTGGATTCTAACATTTCTAATTATTTTTCATGTAAAGCCAACTCTCTGTGCTCTGCTCTGTCCACATTCTCAGCCACATGTCAGAAAACAGCAGCAGCTCTGAGCCTGATTCCCATCTCAGTCTGTTCACACTGAGTCCAGGCTGCAGGATGCTTTAACAAACTTTTTTCTAGTTTCAACTTTCCAAGTTCAGTTCTGTTAAGTCGAATAATAAAAAAAATTTTTTTAGGAAGAAGTGTCATTAATATAAAATGAATGCCTGGTGGAAAACATACTCACTCCGTCTGAAGTCTCCTTAGCGCAGCACCTTTCTGGGTTCCAGTAACTGTGGTAGAACCTGTTCTTTGTGAATCCACATAGTACTTGTTTTTCTGCCTTAAAGTGCTGCTTTCCCAGAAACGGAGCGGGGAAGCGATGGGGAGGAAAACGGGGAACGGCAAAGAAAAGGGGGCAAAACGTGTGCAGCAAATTAAAATGTATGTTTTTCTGCTGTTCCAGTGGAAAGGAGCTAAAGGGAAGGCAAGGTATTTAAGTCAAAAGTTTTGTGAATATTTTCTCTTTTCATGCTTCACAGGATCACATTTAAAACGACATGTGCAACAAGTTCTTGCTCTCTGTGGCCCCTGTTGTAGGGCCAAAGTGGTTCACTCCGCTGTGTAACACTCTATTCATCACTCAGCAGTCTGACCCCCCAGCGTCATCCTCCTCCTCTTCCTCCCCGTACTCCTCTTTCTCCTCTCCTCTCCACGTCCCTTTATAAAGCTAATGAGACTGAAGTTGGGCCCCTCTACACACAGGCAGAGTGAGAGAGCAAAGGAGGACACACAGGCGGAGGCAGACGACTCACAGCGCCTGTTTCTGCTCAAACCTCCTGAGAAAACACCCATATTCCATCAACTGCTCCTAATTTGGGAGGTTATAACCTCAAACATCAATATATTTTATTGGAAAATTTTATTCATTGTAACTTTATCAACAAAAAACTGAAAAAGTGGCCTGCATTTGTGTTTAACCCCCTTTACTCTGATTGCCCAAAATAAAATTTCCCACAAAAATGGCACAAAAAGATTAAAACCTTCCCACCACAACGCAGCGTGGCAGGTGTTTAACCCTAGATGACAATAATGGTTATACAGAGCCGTGTTTCTCAAAGTGGGGGGCGCTGACCTGTTGGTGGTCCACCAGGAAGTGCTATGGCGGTCTGAGACAGATGGAGGAAAGTCAAAAATCAGAATGTTTTTAAATTATAATTTTTATTAATAAAGTCTAAGCTGTTTTCAATTGTTGTTATGAAATATTAATTAAAATAATTATTTGAAATGTTATTTGCCATGAACAAGCTGCTTTGTCGCTGAGATGTTTGATAACACAGATATGGAGGACACTGCTGTAAAAAACCATAAAGGTCTTGTTTCCAACTAAAATCAAAAGGTTTGACGCAACATTTATGCTAAACCATTTGTAATAACGATTGAATAGTGACTAAAAGTGAGAAAAAAACATTCTAAAAGTTGATGTTACTGTACATATCTCGCAGTGTTATTTGTGGGTCTTCAGAGGGTTTCCCCATCCAACACACTGTGGGAACTCGTCCTATAAAGTGTTGTATTGTTGGGCTGAATGGTTTTGTGAAGCCCTCTGTAGATTTACATTCAGGTTTCTGCATTCTGCTAAATCTGAAGCCTCACCCAGAGAGTCGGTGACACCCGGAGGATACTGATCTGTCATCAGGTCCGTCTCACTTGGCGCCAGCAGCCGTGGACCTCTGTAGACTCAGAAGCCAATCTTCTGACACGGCCCATTCAGCAGCAGCGCAGCATGCTGCAGTATTTATCTGTGTGTGCTGCAGAGCTGGGCTGTGTGTGCAGAGGCCAGCCTGGCTGCCTGCCTCTAACTGGAGGACAAGGAGGGCATCATTGCCAGGCTACGGTGGTCGTTGTGGCAACATGAGGCTGGGTACCAGGGGATGTGGACTGAATGACAATGTGGACTGTAAAGACTCCAAAATACCCAAACCGTTTTATCTTCTGTAGTGAACATTTAGACTGTGAGAAATCCAAATTTGTAATATTGATATCTCTGCTGGTCAGAAGTTTATGCTCATGTTTTTTCAACATTTTATTTTTGTTTTTTCTGACAGTTTGAGTCTGCTTAAAGAGCAGAACAGCTGCTAACTGTACATCTAGAAGTCTCTGTGTTAGATCTTCATTTTATTCCTTTGTCTTGGTCTGAGTATTGATCAGTCATTTGAGTGCTTGCAAAAAATAGAGATTAAGTTTTTGTAGCATTTCACTTTCATATCAGAATGGCTTAGGAATCCCAAATTACTGACTTTCATGCTAATGTTAGTGGATGTGGATGTGTAACCTAATATAAAGCATTGTTGTGTGATTTCTGCTGGTTCCGTTTCACTGCACAGGTTCAAGCTACAGATGCAGATCAGGGAGAAAATGGCAGAGTTCTGTACAGGATCATCACTGGTGAGTTCCTGCTAAATATGCCTAAAACCACATTTTAAATGTCTCACTGTCAGGACTTGAAAAGTCTGGATCAACTGTGTAGTTGTGTTTAGTAGTTCTGCAAAATGATTTCCAACAAAGAACAAAATTCAAACTTATTTCTGACTTGGTGGCTGTTCTCTAGAACCTTAAGGTCTCTTTCACCGAAAGGGGAAAACCAGGATCGTTTGCTTGTTTAAGGAAGTGAGTTTCTTTAAAAACAGAAGGCCAGTCGGTGAACCCAGTGTCACCCTCAGCATGCTTTCAAACATTTTAAGAAGGATTTTTAGTCTGTGCCTTGTTTGATCCTCTGTTTGCTTCAACCTTATGAATTGTTACAGCACAACACTGAGATCTCTCCTAATGGCAAGGAGAGTGTTTGCAGCAGGGAATCATGGGTAGCACAGATGTACTAGTGATGGTTTTGTTAAAAAAAAAATCTTTGTCTTTTTTTTATTATTTTTTTTACTGAATATGTGTTCTGAAGTAAAGGTGGAATTGTCTTAATATTTCATTGTGAGATTCGTTTCTATACAGTAGAACCAACAGCAAATTCAGTTTAATATTCAAAATGAAATGGATCGATGTAAATTAACTGAGTTCAATTGAGATTTGACTCAAACCTGGAGTATTTTAAAGACTCCCCTCGTCTTTGTCTCTTTCTGTTTGTGCCTGTGGCTGCAGGGAACAACAACAACCTGTTCAGCATAGACAGGCAGAGCGGCCTGGTGACCAGAGGCGTCCGGGCGCTGGACCGGGAGACCAGCAGCTCCCACGTGTTGGAGGTGGAGGCCTTCAACAGCGATGAAGGCAGCATGCGGAGCTCTGTCAGGGTGAGACGTGTGTGAACTGCACCCAGCAGGCCACTGGTTCATGCTCAAAGTGTTGCAAACATTATCAGAAATTTGAACAAATTCTGCTTCAGTGTTTTCTCCATTAATCCAGTTTAATTCCCACATTCTGATTCAGAGGTTGAAGCTGAATTCGGCTAATCAAGCGCAGGCTTTCCCATTGTGTAAAGTAGTAAATACGTTCTCCTGCAGGTGATCATATATGTTGATGATGCCAATGATGAGGTGCCAGTGTTCACCCAGCAGCAGTACAACCGTCTGGGCCTGAGAGAAACGGCCGGAATCGGAACCTCTGTGATCGTCGTGCGCGCCACCGACCCCGACACCGGTGAGTCTGACCACACCTGGCCAGAGCTGCACGCTCTGCTGGCTTGTAGAATATCGACCCAGCCACTAGTTGGTGCTGTTCCACCAGAAATTCTTCTTTTTTTTTTTTACCCTGTTTGTCTCTGGTGTCTGGAAAAACGTTGAGTTTTCTGTAACTGGCATTTAAAGTCTTACTACTTCCACAGTTTGTACTTCCTCTCTTCACTTCCCTTGCTGTTAAATTGTCTCAGTGGCACATCTGATGATTCTGACAAACATTTTCCAAAACATCAGAGTGGCCATGAAACCGAAATAAACACGTCCTAATAAAGTTTTTCTGTAAATGTAAAATCGGGTCAGAGGAAGTTTTAAATATAACTCTGTTATGAGAACTTTGAAATCAAGCCGAGTTTATTTGTGTAGCAAATTTCAGCAGCAAGGCACCAAAAAAAACATAAAACAAAAACCAATTAAGAAACAAGATATATATAGACATATTATTTTGTCAAATCCCATGAATCATCATGCAAACATCATATATTGACCAATGTTCCAGTTATTATGAATCATGGCAGCTCTAACCAGGAGGGGTTTCGCCTTGATTTAAAGTCAGTCAGTGTTACAGCAGTTTTTCCGTTTTCTAGAAGTTTGTTCCAGATTTGTGGAGCATAGAAGCTGAAAGCTGCTTCTCCATGTTTGGTTCTGGTTCTGGATGCAGAGCAGACCAGAACCAGAACACATGAGACGTCTGGAAGGCTGATGCAACAACAGCAGATCTTTAATGGATTCTGGTGCTGATGATTTATAAACTAACAACAATATTTTAAAGTCGACACTTTAAAACTAAAATCCCTGTTAAGAAACTATTAGTAATAATGTGATTCTGGACTCTGGATGTCTGTGTTTCTGTCCTGCTGTTCAGGTGATGGCGGCGCTGTTGCCTACTCCATAGTGTCCGGTTCAGACCGTAAGTTTGAAGTGGACGTCAGCACCGGTCTGGTCACCACTGTGGACTACCTGGACTACGAGACCAAGACGTCCTACCTCATGAACGTGTCGGCCACCGACCAGGCGCCGCCGTTCCACCGAGGCTTCTGCACCGTCTACGTCACCTTACTGAACGAGCTGGACGAGGCCGTGGCCTTCTTCTCCGCAGGCTACGAGGCTTCCCTCCGGGAGAACATCGCCACGGGAACGGAGGTGGTTCAGGTCCAGGCCCAGTCTGCCGACAACCTGAACCAGCTGACTTACCGCTTTGACCCCGACACGTCGCCGGCAGCCTTAGCCCTCTTCAAGATAGACAGCGTCACGGTGAGCAGAGAAAAGTCTCACATCATGTTCTTATTACACACTTTATTATAAATATATAAAAAATTTCACACTGCAGTCACAAAATTGTATTCTAAAGGGATTTTGTGTGAACAACCATCACTACATAGTGCATATTAGTGAAGTGGAAAGAAATAATAGGTAGTTTTAATGATATTCGGTCCCTTTCTTAGGGTCACCTAATGAACTTTTGGTCTGTCTGCTGTTGTTGGAGAAAAACTGACACAGCACAGAGTTAATGCGATGAAGGTGAAATGGAAACGCATTTTCTGAATTAGTTCTGATGTAACGAACATCCACTGGTGGGTCTGCCCTACCAGGGGCATGAAACTTGACCAAGCCTCCAGACGGGACGACTCTCCATTTTTCTCAGATGTGTTGTTCATGCTACTTTACAACCTCTACACCTTGTTTATTAAGCCATAGATAATACCTAATGAAATTATATTTGGACTTTTATTTTGAAGGTTCACTAATGTCTCTAGACGTAAATCTGGTGGAAATTTGTGACTGTAACGACATCAGTAGGTGGTTTGAGTCTCTGTTGGCAGAATAATTCCACACTTGTAAAAATCTCCACAAGATTTATTTTTTCTTCCACTTCGCCGTTGTGCTTTGCTCTTTTTTCTTGGACAACCTCCAGTGAAATACTTCGTCTGTGGTTGTGAAATAACAAAACTTAAGAACCTTAAGCTGTGTGAACAGACCGCCTCTGTAATGTCTCATCATCATTTTCTGCACTCTTGTTTCTGCATGAATGAAATCTGATCAAAGAGCTCAATGCTTTGAAGTTCTTCCATTCCTTTTGTCTGGATTTTCCTGATAGCTCTTCGTTTTTCTGTGTTTTGTGACTCTGGACCTTTTGTTTGTGGCGTTCCAGGGCCGCATCACGGTAACAGGCTTGCTGGACAGAGAAAAGGGAGATCTGTACACTCTGACTGTGGTAGCTGACAACGGAGGACCTAAGAAGGACTCCACTGTGGTACGTCGCTTTACTTTTCTAGCATTCAGCTTCATCGTTATTTTAAATGTATTGTGTCTTATCTGTTGTAGAATAATGACATTCTTCTTTTATCAAATGCATCCCTCTGTGGATCTGCAGAAGGTAAGGTTCTGGTATTTCATAGAGCAAAAAGCAGAATGGAAATCTGCCTGTTTGTTTTTGTTCCACTCATTTTAAAGGTAAGTACCAAACTTCAGCCTGTCATGGAAGCTACAGATCATTTTGCTGCTTCCCAGGTTTCCATCACCATTCTGGATGAAAATGACAACAGTCCTGTGTTTGACATAACGTCTGATACGTCTGTGAGCATCCCAGAAAACACGGCCATGGGGAAGAGAGTGGCAGTGGTGCTGGCAAAGGACAGTGATGCTGGTTTAAATGGACTGGTGAGGCTTTACTTCAGCACTTCTACTAGTGACACCAGGGGTTCTGAATTTGAAACAGAACACTTTTGTAATCATGGAGAAGATGGCACCGACACAGAGGTTAAAGGTCATTGCATTTCATTTTGAAATCAAGGTATAAGAGTCTGGAGGAAGATTGGAGAGGCACAGAATCCTGGTTGCTTCAGGACCGGACTGTAGTCCGGTCTGGTCTACAGTCAGTGATGGTTTTGGGAGGCATGTCATCTGCTGGTCTGGTCCGCTGGGTTTTATCAAATCCAACACCAGCGCAGCCGTCTAGCAGGAAATTATAGAGCACTTCCTGCTTCCCTCTGCTGCTCAGCTTTATGGAGATGCAGCGGGACGAGTCACCAGCCCACACTGCCAGCAGAACCAGAAGCTGGTCCAGTGGACAATGGTGTTTCTGGGCTTGGTTATTATGAAAATGCACTGACCCATATCCCACAGAGAAACTGTTGGGAAGAAGAAGGTGAAGATGAGTGACACCAGAAAACATCTGCATCTCTCATTAAAACAAGCTGGGATTCCATGAAACGTCAGCAGAGACAGAGGCCACGCCCCTCCATGTCACCCTGCATTACTGCAGCAATTCATGCAAAGGAGCCCTGACAGAGTACAGAGTTTGCATACTGTACCGTAGACAAAGCAGTAACAGCACTATGGAAGCCATCAGAAGCAATAGAAAGAAGCCATTTTAATGTATTTACTATAATAATTCAGCCTTTTGATGGGCTTGTATATCCTGATATTGAATAGAAACCAGGTGTGGCATTTAGGACAGATGTGAGGGAAAATATCCCAACATAGGAAGGACCCTTGTCACCAACAGTTAATCACACTGCAGTATTTTTGCATGTTTGGAGCAACTTTATGATTGAATAAACTCAGATTATGTTTTTATTGGATCTGATTTGTCACTAATGATCTTCTCTCAGGTGAATTTCACCCTGGTGGCTGGAAACATGGAGGACGTGTTCAAGATCAAAACGGTGAATAACAGCTATGGAGAGGTTTACGTCAACGCTGCTCTGGACCGGGAGTCTGTAGATCGCTACCTACTGAAGGTCAGGCGGCTGCACTGGGGAGTTATGACACATTTCAACCTTTATTGATCTGCATTTTTAATATTCACTGTTTTGCAGGTCCGTGCCACTGATAATGGTTCACCGACCACCAGATACACGGACCACTCGCTGACCGTCAACATCCTGGACGTCAATGACAACGCTCCTGTCATTGAAAGCCAGCGGGGATACAACGTCAGCGTGAACGAGGTGAGGACGAGGTTTATCCCTGGAAGACAGTTTAAGTTTGCCTTTCAATCATTGTTACAAAAACATTGAGATGTGGAGATTCAGGCCCAGGTTTGCTGTGAAGTTTGATCATCTTGTGTTTTGCAGAACGTGGGAGGAGGCACCTCAGTCATGCGAGTGATTGCTACCGACAGGGACATTGGTCCGAATGCCATGCTGTTTTATTACATCACTGCTGGAAACCAGGACCTGACCTTCCGCATGGACCGCATGACCGGAGAGATGGTGACCCGGCCGGCCCCTCCGGACCGAGAGCGACAGCAGGAGTATCGCCTCAACGTCACTGTGGAGGACGACGGCATGCCGCCGCTGTCGGTAGGATTCCGATACGGGAACGCTGAACCTAAATGTTTCTTACTTTAAACATTTAAAGGTTTTAAATATCGAAGTTTTTTTGAAGTTGAAATGAAAGTTTCTATTTTGTTGTTGTCATTTCCTGTGAGCAACGAGTGTTGTTCTTATCTTCTCCTTATTTGCACTTCAGAAAGAGCAGCATTGTCTCCTTCATACTCCTGATACATTTGACTGATGAAGCAACAACCAATGAAGCAAAAAGTTGTTTTTTTTAAAACAGCAAACTTTATTTTCAGAAAATCAATCATCACATTGTTGATTTCATGCTGATCTTTGCATGAATGTATGAATGAATACATGTATGCATGGCTCACAAGCTTCTCTTCAGGTAAAATCATTTTTATTTTTTCACTCCATGCTCTGCAATGCAGGTGTTTCTTTTGTTGTTTTTTGTTTTTTTCCAGTTTTCAATGGAGGTTAGGAAAAACTTTGATGATTATTGTGGAAAAACTGACATTCTTGTTGTGGAGAAGCAGCAGCAACGCGGATGCTCAGCGTTTCCATGAAGCTGAACTTAGCTGAGGTTTCCACATTTCAACCAGAACAAACAAAGAACACGTTTATAGGTCTGATCTTGACCTTGAAATGTTGCATAATGATTTAACAAAACTGAAACCATAATCTGAAGAAAGTGTTGAGCCAAACTTAATATCTGAAGTGTTTTTATCTGTAATTAAACACTTCAGATATCGTCTATGATCCTTCAGACTATGAGTATTTAGTTTGTTTCATTATCTCCAGATGACCAATTTTCACAATATTATCAGTACATGAGACTGAAAGATACAACCAAACAGAGAGCAGTTATGTAGGTTTTGTATTTTCAGTTGTCATAAAAATACATTTTTAAATGCATCAAATAAACATACATTTCCTTCGTATTTCATGTTTTTCAATTGATGCAGTTTTAAAATGTTGCCTCCTTTTGATCAGCAGGAACCAACAATGAAAATTGGCCAAACTAATATATGATAATATTTCGTAGTTGTTTGTTTTTTACATATATTATTCATTTTTGCATTGAATGAATGCTGATAAATCTGATAACAGATGCCACGATGCCTTCCAATTGTTGTTCATATCTGATCAAGAGAAAATTTATTGCTTGGCTGTTTAAACATCACATTATTTTTATTTTTACTCGTTGCTCTCCTGATAAAGATCTTAAGCTTTGACCTACAATCGTTCAGATATGCTCCATGCAAAGCAGGTCAGAACTTCCTTTTCCTCCAGCACAAAATTATTACCTTTCATTTTTAATCTCATATTTTCCTGCCAACATTTGTTTACTTCATATATATTCCTACAAAACTGCATTTCTATGTTTACTCAGTGGAGCTCATTACACTCTATGTAAGATAAAGCAAATAGTTCACATATGAAACACAGATACTCCAGAAAATTAAAGGCAGTTCAAGGTAGCAGCTCGACTCAGGAAGCACGTTGTTTTGTCAACAGGAAAACCACAAGACATAGTTCCTAAAAGACAACAGTGAACATTACCTTTTCTCTTTAAAAAGCTTTTTCGATGCGTCTGTTAAGATAAGAGACGTTGCTGCTATACCCTTCAGGACGTGGGTGGCACAAATTGTGAGATAAATAAGGTTCCTGTTAATGTGCAGAGAAGACCTTCTAGCTCTGGCTCCTCTTATAAAAACATTGTTTTCATCGGTTTCCGTCCTCAGTGCCGGCCCCTCTCTGGCGAACAGCATCTCAGAGGCACACAAGTGGAACAGCCTTGTTTTATCTGCTACGACTCCCTGGACAGCAGCGTGTCCTTGTAGAGAAATGGTTTTGTAGATCTGTCATTTGAGAGGAACAAGGATTTCACAGACGGCACAGAATGATTGGAGAGTTTCATTTTTATTGTACAGGAAACCAGGAGGGCTGTTTAAAAGCAAGAAACATCCTCTCATGCAAGCTTTTTACAGTATAAAAACACAGATACAATATAAAAGTCATCAAGTGTACAAAAAATATTTTTCAGGGAAACCAGAAATGAATTCTTAAAACTTTAATCCCTTCTTTACACACAAATATACACCCACAAACTCACGTCTAAGCAAAACAAAATGCTACCCTGTCCTATAAACCTGTTAAACATTTTCTTCTTCAGATGATTTCCGCTTGGCACCAGCTGTATGCGTCTTACTCCAGTTTAAAAATAACACTAGCAGGTTAACACAGTCAGATGTGGGCAAAGTGAAGCAGTAACATCTCAGCGTTGCTATGACTGACTTTTCAAATCTTTTGTTCAAAGTATTCAACAGTTTTGGCTTATCGGACCTCATTGCACACATAAAAAAGTAGGATTGAACTTTTACCCTGATGGACATGAACACAGTGAAATCCAGAGGAAGAGTCTGAACGGCAGCGAGTTCAACTCCTGGAAGATTTTATTTTTTTGTTTCGGTAGTATCTGTGAGGCTACATTCAAGAAAAACAATATTTTTTCTCCATAATTATACACAGAGACAACAATTAAATCTTCCTCAAAAAATGAAATCTATTTTTAATTATACAAGTATGTTTAAGGCTATGATGCAGTTGTAAAAGTACAGGACGGAAGGAAAGTATTTAGAGAAACAAGCGGTACGTGTCTGAGGTAGCACAAAGGAAGAAAGAAATGCAGAGAAGAAATCATACAAAAAGAAATGTAATGCCACGTTTTGGAGAATATTTGGTCTCATCGCACCTAAAACCTCTTTCACAAAACAGTTCAATCATAAAGCAACAAGTATCTCCTGCAACCTGCCATCAATAAGTTTCTACTTACTGGGGAATGAATATTGGGGAGAGAAATGGGACCAGCTGGTGCCTCTGATGCACATCAGTGCCGTTCCATTGGAAATTCAATAGAAAATAATAAGACCACAGTGTTTGTCTTAGGTCATTGGTCACCAATGTGTTCTGCCCTGAACATCCTGCACCAGACTCATCTGCCCACTGCCCACCAGTGGCTCCAACACGCCCCCACTGGGAGCCTCCCCAGTCTGAATTAAGTGCTCGGTCTGGTTTTATGTTAAATTTTGTGTCCATCTGGTGGCACAGACTGATGTTTACAAGCTCTACATCAAACCCTCAGGCCACAAAGCCAATAAACCTCACACAAGTCGACTGTTGAAGTATCGTTGCTGCATTGATTGGTGGTTCTGTTAGCAAACACAAACATGAGTCTGTCTGTTTGTAAAGTAAGACTATAAAGCTGTAGAGCCCTAACCCTTTGGTACGTCGAGTATTCCTGCTGTGCTTGGCGTCTCTGAGGCACAAAACGGCACAATGACTTCTGCCGCCTTTACCACCTTGGAGCCACAAGTTCTGGCTTTGAACTGATTGATGAAAGAGCTGATGGCTACATCCTGTTAATCTTGTTAACTTTTCAGTGCCATCTTTACCTCGCTTGGCGACTCAGTTTGACTGGTAACACCTTACACAAAAACCCAGCCAGAAGATGTCACAGTATTTTGTAAAAGAGCCCATCAATGCCAGCTAACCCTTACAAAAGTCCTGTTGATTTCTAGTTTGGAAGCTGAGAAGCATAACAGTGGTGGGCTGACTTTAACCCTTCTTGCTGCTTTGGTCCTTTCAGAAATCAGATAGATGGCCAGAAGTCCTGCTTTAAGAGTTTCGACAGGAGCTTCAGAGTCTGTTGGTTTGGTTCCTGTACACAACATGAACATGAACTCTATAACGACAGGTGATTTTATGAAACTGCTTATCTGACAGTTCTCTAATGACCAGCAAAAGAAAACTGCTGCATTCACAATAAGAGGTTTGACAGTAGAAAGTTCACATGACAGAGAACAGAGTTCAGGCGATGCATTTGAACTCTGGGGATTTGAGCTCACAAGAACTTGCTGCTTAAATGATTTTCTCTAAAAGCTGAGTAGATCACTCTCTGCCTGATTATGGCAAGACTCCCACTTTCAACACTCCTCACAGGGTTAATGAAAGACACGGCAGAGCCAGGTCTGTAAGCTGTTGTCAGAGTTTGGCCTGAAGATCAGATGCAACCTGTTTGCCTGCAGATGTTGTTGCAGGTGGAAATGGTATGTGGGTCAGAAACGCAGCGCTCCTCCCTCCTGCAGTCCAGACAACGAACAGATGACAAATCCAGACAGGAACAATAAGTGTTTATGCAGTTACTGTGAGAGAGCTCATGAGGATAGTATTGGTATTAAAATGAAGGGAAGAACAGAAGAGCTGCAGGAATCTTTCCAGGTCAACAGTTTAGGTGAAGAACGGGCTTTAAATCTGCACCAGGTCTGGATTCTCAGGGATGACGTCTGAAAAGGAAAACAAGTGAAAATCAGTGAGGACAGAGAAATCACTTCGAGACTTTCTGCTGACTGATGAGAAATGACATATGAAGGCGTCTGCAGATTCAGCACTGCACTTCCTGCACAAATATGACAAAACTCTCTAAATGGCGAATGACAACATTTGTGTTTTTCACGTATTTTTTCACCACATCGATTCAAACGTGGGCAGACAGACTGGTAAAATTCACAGAATGACTGGTGTTTTGCTGGTAACTAAAAAAAAAAAAACAAGAAGAAGAAAGCAGAACCAAGAGTCGAACCCAGAGTTGCGACATTGAGATAACAGGGAAGTTCATGTTAAACTCCGCAAAGCTGAAAGTAAGAAGGACTAAAATGATGAAGACGAAAGCTGAAGTTTCTTCACAGAAACCTCAGAGTGCGTAGTTCTACAAAACATCTGGAAAAATATGTCAGCGGAAATCCTCCATGATTCAGAATACTTCATTTTTCAAGTTATGAAAAACCAAAATAACCTACAAGCTTTCATGTAGTTCAGGATCTGCATAAGCAAACTGAATGTACTCAGTTCTACCTCACACCGCTCACTCATTACAACATCCAAATGAGAAGCTCTGGGATGTGCAGATCAAACGAGTCTAATCCAGAATGGATCCCAACTTTCTAAGACTTTGATGATCTGCTGCTAACATCTCTGTACCAGAAACCACAGAACACCTTCTGTAGTGATTTGTCATTTTAAAAAGGAGCACTGATATTGGAGTGTCAAATCAGTTAAAATATGCAGAGCCTGTTTGTTTGTAAACTGGCTCTTCACCATTAAGAGCGAACTGCAGGGTTCGCAGAGCGACCACAGCTTTCTTTTTGAATTGCTGTGGAACGGCTTTAGAGCAAATTTTGTTTCTACTGAGATATGTCTTCAAGGAAGTTCAATAATCCACCTGGGAACGCCAGGAATGTCTGCCCAGGTGCCCGTAGATTTAAAAAAAACACCGCTGGAATGGAAACTCTTCGGCGTACCTGAGGTCTGATGTTCTGTGTTCGGTCAGGAAAAAGCAACAGAAGAGGATGTTTGGCTGAAAACTGAGTGGGCAGAAAATGACATCTGATGGGAAGCAGCTCTCCTAGTGGTGGATGTAACAGGCAAGTTCAACCTGTCAGCTTTATCAGCATCTGCCAGGATGTTTCAAGTGTGAACATGCATTTTTTGCAAGACAGGATATTTCAGCTGATATGGATGGAGTCATAGTTGTACTGGATTGCATCAGACTCTAGATTTTGAAATTTAAACTTTCTGATTCATTACCTTTTGCAATACCTTCACACGATGGTGAAAGCACCGATGTTAATAGTTTGAGGAAGAGGTGAATCTGAAAGCCTTTAGACACACAAATTAGTTCCTAACTGCATCATGCAGAACAAAATGTTGGTTTTTAAAACATTAACTAAATGATGCTGTTCTTTTATTTAGTTTTCCAGTCATTCATGACGGTGAGAACTGAACTGATGGAGCCTGATTGGACCTGTGGTTCTCGAGTCGCCTCAGTTTGGCCAAAGTGAAAAATCTGAAGGTCCAACAGAAACACAAGAACCAGCAGAACTCTGCAGTTCAGTGGGAAGACAGTGGGGAGGTTAAGTTTGTCCTTTTCCAAAGATAATTTATCCTAAATGAATATGTAATCATTGAAGCAATCTTTCGTCGTTTTTCTTTTCTTTTTTTTTTTTTCAATAAAACGCAGCATGGTAAAAAGGATTCAGTCAAAGACTTAAAGGTTGCTTTAGAGCTGAAGGTAAACTGCATCAGGTCTGGAAGATGAGCTGAAAGATGAGATTAAATCCTCCAGGGCAGTCTGCTGGTTAACTCTGAAAGTCATTTATGACTCAGCCAGAGTTCTTGACCTAGAAAACCGAGAATTTAAATCGACCCGAAACCGGATCTACGCTTCACATTGCAAGCTTAAACTTTTCTGCAGGAAACTTAGACTGTCAAAGAGTGCTGCTCGATTTTTCTCCTGTTAAAACTCTTGCAATATTTATTAAGGATTAATGAGCAAAAATTGACAAAATACATTTGGAGGAAGCATCATATGTGCGTGTAATTATAATACCTGCAATAAGAACAACAATAATTTTAAAATGATTGTGTTTTGTAATGTAAATAAAATGAGACAATCTAGATGTGTACACATTTCCTGTACACACCTGAAAAACAAAAAAATCTGTTTGGGAGGATTTATGCATAAATATACAAACCCTAAACTGATACCGTTCTGATCCATTTCCTATTGATCCATTTCAGTCTCGTTCAGTTCACAACTGGCTCCAGTCACAAATGAACTCGAAATAAGGTTCAGCAGGAGTTTCCTCACATTTACTCCTTTTCATCATTTAGGTATTTAAAAGCTCGTTTTTTTATTCAGTTTCCAAATTATTTACTTTCCAAAAGTATCAGTCAGGAGAAGGGCACAAGATATCCACTGGATTATAGAACTAAAGGTTTGTTTCACATAAATCAGGGTCTGGGAGGCTGCCCACATGCTGAGAGCCTGTAACAGGTCAAAGAATCTCTAAAAATCTTGTTTTGTGGTCGGATTAACCAAAGCTGGACTGTTGGACCACAAATTTCCTCACAATCTAGTAGATTTGGAAAACTTCATCTGGACAAAGTGGGTAACATCACCAAGGCAAGATATGGGATGCTGATGGATTTCCACCAAAGAAGACTGGATGCAGAATCAACAAATGTTTCAACAAACTATTACTCCAAAAGTCTTTTACATTTTCTTTTGTCTCCAAATGGACTCGGTTTTTCTTTTCAACTGCAGTCACAATATGAAGGCACAGATTCCTTCTGTTCCTACCTTCGGATGGGAAGAAAACGTCGCCATGTGCGGGAGGAGAGAGGGGCGTTCCCGGGTCCGACAGTAAGTGGCGACTGGTCTCAGAGGGCTGCCGGGTCAGGATCTGAGAAACAGTCCGGGTCTTTGTCTGCGGGGATCCGCCCAGAAACACCGGATTCTCGTGGCCCTGAGCTTCACTACAAACACAACACACACAAAAAGGAGAAGTTTGTATGAAACCACAGCGTGAGTCACAGCTCTGCTTCAAAACTCATCTGCTCCTCAGGACAGAAGCCCGTTTGTCACATTTGTAGTAAATTAGTGAATAGTAAATGAAGAAACAAAACAATCCAAACACGCTCCATAAATGTAATTTCTGTAAAAACTTCATTATTCTGGTCACTCGGTTAAAATGACCAGTTCTACAATACGTGTTGTCATGACAACACTGTGGCGTTTTCATGTACGTGCTTTTATAATCCTACCACTGTTATGTGAGACTCCAAATTATTCCCTCTCTTCACTAATTAGTTCCCCTTTTCATCCATGCTGCTCCTCCATGGACCCAAACATTGTATTTCAGATTATTTTCCATTGTACTCAAGTATGTTTATCAATGTAGCAAATACATTATTTTAGAATTACTCAAATATAACTTAAGCTTTAATTTAGTCATACATTCCCTTCTAAAGGATTTATATTAACCTCCATTTCCTTTGATTGTTGTTCTGATTACTGTTTGACTCTTAGATACAGAACCAAAATAACCCTAACAGAGTTGATATTTACTGGAGTCACGTCACCATATTTCCTTGTGGTAAACGATGATTAATCAAAGAAAAACACTTCATTGGTTGTTAAAGTACAAAAATGAACACACTCTCTACAAAACCCCAAAGGAATGAAACGGCGAGCGCCGTTCTGAGGAGCGACTTTGTTTTGATGCTCTGAGATCAGCTGGCTGTGGGAAAACGTACCTGTCCATCCGCACCAGCTCCTGTCCACCTGGGAGAGAGGAAACAGGAAATGAGCCTCTGTGGCTGAACTGAAGCACAGCAGACTGAATGTGCTTCTCACTGTTTGTACTACAGTTAATCCACCACATCCACAGGAAACGTGTCACACCGGGCGCTCTGGGAAACCCGGCATTAAAACATATACACGTATCTGAGTTTGTGTTCTGCTGTGAATATTTGCTGACCAACTTACAGAAGTCTTATGCTTTGACGTTTTTGGCACAGTTACATGTTAAAATTCAGATTTTTTTATTTATTAGGTGGAAGAGAAGCAATCCAAACCAACCTGACTCAATGTGAAAGTACAACTCCCCACCTTTTCTAATGATGATTTCAGTTCCACCAACCACATTCAGGCCATGTTACTCCCAGACAGGAGAATTATGAAATCACATAAATAGAACCTGTCTGACAACATGAAGTAGGCTAAAAGAAAAAAACATCATGCTCTGGCATAACCCTAAAAAAATCTGTTTATGAACATAAACCTTCCATTGTGTCTGAATTCAATCTTTTCCTCCACAGGGATGATGAAGACATTCCCAGAAGCTTCATGGTTTTTGTTCCCTCCAGGAGTAAAAAATACTTTTTCACATTGGTGCAGGCAGGTTTGAAAATGTTTTTCCTTAATAATAAATAATATGTCCCTGAAACAAGGGTGCCAGAAAGCAAAGACAGGAATTCTGTAAGAAGGCAAATCATTTTTCACCGCAGTGCATTTCAGTGCAGTACGTACGTCTGTTTGACCGTGAATTCTCTCTCTGTTTGTAGACCAGGACCAGAATAAGAGGCAGCGACAGCAGAGCCAGAATGCAAGCAGCTAAGGCTAAAGCCACGGGCACCGAGGCTGCAGAAGGAAAAGAAAGAATTTCAAAAACGTTCCAGTCATATTCTGCTTTTAAAGGCCAGAGTTGGTTTCATACCTGGCGGAAGAGTTGGTTTCATACCTGGCGGAGGTGTGGGATCCCAGAACGTGCAGTTGGTCGCCCCATCTCTCTCTAAAAAAATAAAATATTCACAGGAATGAGTGCTTGGGCCAGTTTTCTTTACTATACATCAAACAGTTCATTAGACTATAAGCAGATAAAAAGTCTGGATGATATAAAACTTGTAAGACGCTTGGTAATTTTAAATTGTATGTCCAGCCTGTTTGTTCTGCTTACTTGGTGTAACATGAAGGACGATGTGGCTGTGGCTCTCGACCGACTGATGGTTGTGATCGATCTTAGCGCCCAGGGCTAGGCAGCAGTAGCGGCCCTGGTCAGCGAGGGTCACATTCCTGAGAATCACCCACATGTTTTCATTCGAATGGCCCATCTCCACGCCTAGTTGCGAGCTGTGGCCTTTGTGGGCGACATCGCGTGGGGTTTCCCCACGTTTACAGTGCATGTCGATGTGTGGTGTGAAGAGCCAGCGGTCAGCAACGTGCTGATCAGGATGTAAGTTGGTATTTTTCTGGTTGCACACCAGCTTGGCAGTCACCCCCTCTGGGCAGGAGTAGTACCGGTGGGCAGCAGACACAGTCAGTGAGGAGCTGGAGTGGGTCGGTGCCACTTTAAATAGAGAGAGAAAACAAAAACAGATGAGTCTAATTATACTTCCTGGTAAAATAAAGGTTAAATTGAACACAAATAAAGAAAGATGAATTTATTTCAAAACTGGAGAGTTGTCACTGTTGCTTTGATCCAGTGTGAGTAGCATGGACTCTGCCTGCTTTGTGTGGGTTATTCTGGCTGTTCTGTTCTCCCCCAACAGCCAGTCTTGGTTAACTGACCATCCTAACACAGATATGAATGTTTACAGCACAGCTGTCTGCACTGTGTCTCTGTTTAGGTGAAAACTGAGACACACAGAACAGAAAAGGAAGGATAAACTGACTTTTTACATTCTGTCAATATATTTTATTGAGATTATTTTGCATACCAGAAATGCTCAAAGTATGGGATAGTTGTAATGTCCAAGAAAACTAAAACATTTTTTTACAGCTTGAAGTTTCTCTATGCAGCTCTAAACATTGTGACATGATTATTTGCTAAACACGTAAAACTCAGTCAGATTGGATGCAAACCAGCTTCCCTGTCGATGCTGAAAAACGTCATGTTTCACCAACATAATGAGTTCAGTTTTTGCTGACTTTGCATGTAATCTCATCTGACCAAAGTATTTCCATATGTTTATCACTTATATGGCTTGTTCCAAACTACAAACAACTATGAAGTACTTCTTGGTTTGTCTCCAAAAGTCCTAATAGTATTCATCGATGGTTGCATTTTAGCATGAATGAATGTGAAAAAGATAGAAGGTGTTTGTGTGCAGTGGAAGGGGAAAAAACTCCCCAATATTTATAGACTAAAGATGACAAAGAATAACCCTGCAGCACTGCAGGAAAAACAAAAAGTCACATTTTGTTCAGGGTATTTTAGGCCTGCAAGAACTAGATTTTCCAGAATAAATATTTAGGGAATTTAGTTTAGGAAGTTGCACGGAACCAAATAAAAATCTTCAGAATTAAAACTTCCAAAGTAATTCTGAAAAGCAAAGATCAGGGTTTCCGTCCTGGGAGCATTTTGCCACATTACCACCACACTTCTGCTGTTATTGGTGGGATGTTTTTTGCTGGTTTATTGCCAGTTGAACAGGATAAAATATTTCAGTGGAAAAAAAGATTAAGATAACCATCAGGAGTCTGAGAAACTTTAGATCACAAAACTGAAAGAGCCAGAAGGAACATCCAAATACACCTCAGCAGGTACGACTGTAACAAGATCTTATGCCATAATGAATTTGGATATCAGAGAAATGTGAAAGCACTTTCAAAATGTTGAGAAAAAGGAATCCAAACCATTTTGGCTGCATGTTAGAAACTAAATGACCCATGAACCCAAAAGAGTCTGTGAATTTTGGACACCATCTACACGTTTCTCATAACTCAACACAATGTTTTTCCAGAAATCTTCGTTATGATTGAACAGTTTTTTGGCAAACATGAACTTGGCCAGACTGACTCATCGCTGTATCCTCCCATCAGTTCTTGATTTTCTTTTAGGAGAAACATTCCTTGCTGTTTTAGAATATTAGGCCAATTTTGTTGTTGAACAGATTCCACTTCAGTGGTTTCTTGACTCTGCAGTTTCAGCACTTACCAGGCTTGTTTGTTGCTGGTAAAATCACATCACAATCCTTTCATGATAATTCCAAACTAAATGTTCTATTTTAAGTTAAATTATCATTTAAAAATTAAATTAGCTTTCAGATTATCTTTGTCTTGTGACAAAATTTGTTGATCTGAAATAATTAGGTATGACCAAAACCAAAAGCATGAAATATGTAAGAGGAAAGAAGCTTTTTCACATCATGGATGCAAAAAAATCTTCATTTGAATTAGAAAGGAAGTAGTTTTTGAATAATCCTCTTCAAAGTTAGCTTTGAAGAAGCCTCAACCTCATTTTATCATATGTTCTGCAGCATTTTGGTTCTCTGTAGGAAACTGATTGAAAGTTGTAGACAAAATACAAGAGCTGTCACATTTTGTAACATAAACAGCATTCACTAATGCTTTCATCAAACCAAACAGCAGTGGTAGCAAAAAAAGAGAATCTGTTTCTTAGTTATTAGAGGTACTGTGCCATCACTTAACTTTAAACCCCCTACTGAAAACTGTTGGAATATGAAATAATTGAACAAGTTAAAGAATTATTAATGTCTTTATAGTTTGTAATATAGATACTGCTAATTATCTGGGTTTGTTTTGAAACAGGACTAAACACTCAAATGTTTAATTGTCTCAACTGTCTGGATTTGACAGGTCAGGTTCAGCTAAAAATGACAAAGTAAAAATCTATTTATTTAGTGAACCACATCTTTATTTAGCAGATGAGATTCATGCCTGATACCACAACATGTCACAGACATAACACCACAAACAAACCTCCATAGCAACCAGTAATCTTTCATACGGCTAAAACTGATGGGCTAAAAACAACCCAATCTCTAACCCAGTGCTGGGTCAAATATGGACCGACCCAACGCTGGGTAATGGCAACTAACCAAAGGTTGGGTTACAATGATCCAAAATTCGGTTGAAACTCATAACCCGACATAAGGGTTTTTAAATTTCACCATATAAAAACAGGATTAAAAACAATCTGACGCAACAGAATTATTCAAGCTGCAGAGTGAATTTCTGACCCAACTCTTGAGTTATGATTTTTGACCCAATATTTGATCAAACTAACCCAACCTAAAACCCAGCAGCTTCTGCCCAGCAGATGGGTTATGAAAATAACCCAGCATTCTTTACTGTGTCCATTTCATGACCAGATTCTACTGCTTTTGCGTTTTTTCCTGCCTTTGGGTCAGCACTGTTGGTTTTCTTCATTTTATGGCTCCAAGCCGCAGTTAGAAACGGTACAGAGTCTGCTGACTAAAACAAACACTGAGCTCCTCTGGAGCCAGAGTTACGTATAAATATAGATTGTGATACCAGTGAAAATGATGTGTAGCTTTAATAAACAAGTTGGGTTGTTGTGGTGTTGTGAAGCAATAGCAGTTTATCTGCACATATTTGTATTTTCAAACATCAGGAAGTGCATGACAGCTGTGAGCCCCTCTTAGATATTGTACCTGTCTCACTCATGAGTTCTGCTTTTAACCACATCCTGTTTTAACTTCTTTATACTTGCAGTAAAATGCATGTGTGTTTTTCATGAACATGACTTTATTTTGCTGAAACAAAATAATCGTCCGACCGAAGCTGTAGTCTGACACTTGCACAGACACGTAACCACTCTTCAACTTCTCGAATATCTCGGTGAAATAAATGACTCCAGCAGAGCCAATGTAAAAAACCAGCAGAGCAAACCTGCCTGTGTCTGCAGCAGACTACAGAGTTGGTGCAGCATTTAAAATTGCTATGTGCTGCAAGAGAACAGGAAGAGTGTGTGGAAGTGTGTACGAGCCAACTACAAGAAAGTGAGGGGGCAAGCAGCATCAATAGAGAAGTATGAAAAATAGTAACAGTTTAAGTCACGAGTTACAGTAAGTGCCTGAATATGTAAATGTGGAGGGAGGAGAGCGGCCAGGACTTCCTTCCTGAGTTTCTTAGATTCGTGAAAACGTCCCTCCGTCTCCTCACAGCTAAAATCTGAATTTTTACAGTCATTGCAGTCTTACCTGCGCCGTCCACTATAAATTAGCTCACTCCACCAAAGACTTTTCAAAACTTTCACACATAAAAATCTAAAAAGTGTGGCATGCACATGCATTCTTCCACATTTTTAATTGTTACAAGACATGTCAAGCTGAGAAAGATTGGATGAAGAGCATACATCTTCAAGTCTTTAAACAGATTTTCAATTGGATTTAGGTCTGGACTTTGACTGGGCCACTCTAACACACAAATTGCCTTTCACTGTACCTCTGCTAGAATCAGCTGACGGCTCCAGTCAGAAGACTTTTACAGACAGGTTTTCTTCCAGGGTCGTCCCATTTAGCTCCATCCCTTCCCTCCAACTCTGACCAGATTCTCTATCCATCACAAAGTAAAGCATCCCCACAGAATGCTGCTGCCACCACCATGCTTCAATGAGACCTGAACACATTGTTCCACATTTTAGCTATCCCCAACATGGCTCCTTTCAAACTTTAAACAGGATTTCTTATGGCTTTCTTATCGCCACTTTTACATAAAATCTGCATCGGGCCCACAGATTCTCCTTCCTGCTGTTTGTTCTCCTTTATCCCCCAACAAACAAAGCTGGACTTACTTTCTGTGGCCCAGGTATCAGATTTGCATCTCTTTTAAATGAGCAGAACACAAGTTATCAGTGTGTGGCCTGAGAGGTGGACCAAAAGCAAGCTGGAGCATCTCTTAACTGTGAACAATTGCCAGCGGTCCAGTTGTTTTACAGCTCATGCATCGCTAACACAGACAGAGCAACCTGCAGGTCCATAGACACGTCAAACTCACCACTGCTGCTCACATTATAACAAAGAACCACTGTCGGCTGTAGCTGTCAGGATGAAATTTCTTCTGAAACATCCAGCTTCTCCACGATCTCTGCCTCCAGCTCGCATATCGAATAAGGCTAATTCATGGCCTATCGTTAACCTGAAAACAAGTTTTAGTGCCCAGAGGGGTTGGACATGTCTTACAGTTGTGGTGATGAACAATTTCATGAGTTTTTATGCTTTCTGGAAGAATCCTTGCTGTTACAGGTGTTGTATGTATTCCTGAAGGTACAGATGAGGCTTCCAGTTGTGTCCGTTAGCAGGACTTTCAGAGAGAAGAGGTCTCCAAAAAGAGCAGCAAGCAGAACAGCAGGAGTCAGTTCAGAATGAAAACGACCGTCCACAGAGAGGAACCTGGTACTGGTTGTAATGTCTGCTACTCATCTTTACCTGAAACTGTCCTCATATATTTACACATAAAAGCCAATTAGCAACAAAGTCAACAGGTAGTGTGTGAGAAAGAGGCGCACATTGATTCAGGTGAACCTTGGCTCATGTCCAGCTGCTTGTTTGTTGATTTTGATTGGCTGTTTAGATGCAATGATGCATTCAATGACCAGAATGAAGCTTTGCATTGTGTTATGTATTTTTCTTTAATTTACACAAGTTGCTCAAACACATGTAGGAGCCCGGCCCCGACTGGCCCCACTGGTTCCTTGGGGTCCCTGCAGAGCTCTCACTTATCAAAATGTCCTTTAACATGTGGATTTATTGTGTTTACTGATTGAAAGTAGAGAAAAACGTACTTGTTGGTTAGAATGATACTTCTTTTGCTGTATGTTTAAAGTGTTTCCAAAATCTGCTTACGTGGGACGTATTGCAACATGTCTGAAAGTTTGCTCGGCAAAACAGCTGTTTCAGCAACTTCCTGGCATTTAACTAGACTTTGGTCATGAACTCGGTCCGTTTAAGTTTCAGAGAATGCACACATGCACCAAGCAAGGAAAGCATTCTGGGGTTTGGGCTGAAATCAGGAAGCACAGCAGCTTGTTTTTGATAAAATGCAATTTAAAACGTTGTGTTAACAATCAGCTGGAAAGGAAGTACAGTAGCTTAATACACTGGAACCTTTGCTCTTTGATTATCTGTGAATGTGTGTATACACGTCAAGTGTGCATCCTGTGTGTGCCACGCAGTATTTTCCTCTCAGGCAGCTGAATTCTACAATCGCTATTGTGTGGAAGGAGAAGCAATAGGAAGAGCATGGAGGGTGATTAAGGTGAAACTGGTATCCTCTGGCTGTTCCTGTCTGCTCTGCAGGACAATGGGGCGTCTCTTCTGTTTCACACCCACCCCGCCTTCCTCACAAACCCGACTGCCTTTTCTCGCCTGATTTACATAAGGCTTGAGTTTCTGGTTGAAATGGGTTCAGATTAGAGGGTCACAGGTTCACACAGATTGTGTTTCACAGATATCACTCCAACAAGACGGGGCTTTTGTGGGGAGGTGTTTGGAGGGAGGCTGTGAAGATGCCAAGTGAGTGTAGTTTACCCGTACCAACCTCAGAACTGTTCTGATCCGCCAGAACGTATAAAGACACAGCAAGCTAATAGATATCTGCAGGGAGAATGTTTCTGACAGATTTGTTGTTGGCTCTCTCGTATCTAGATTTCTGCTCCTGTGATCCCCGGGGGGTCGCAGGAACAGGCCCTCTTTGTTTGGTTGACACCTGTTGCTACTGACGGCTTTCTCACTCTGAGTTGAAGCGTTTGATATCTGACTCATCTAAGGAGTTCATCTCTCCAAAATGTTCCAAATTACTCCAACGCAACCATATTGCATTAATTCCCAGATCTTTCCCGACATAGGATGTTGGAAAAACCAGAAGGAGTGTCGGCTCCGTGAACAAAGAGCAGAAGGAGTAAAAAGGGGATCAGCAACAGGAAGTGTTTGAATCTTAGTCACAGCAGGAAGTCAGCAGGTCATCATGTTCAGAAAAGCTCCACCTCTACCTAAAGTTACTTATTTTCCATCTTCAGTAAAGCAATCTGAAAACCAGGACAGGTTAGGTGATTTTTTGGTGCTTTCCCTCAAATCATGCATTAGACTCGTATCTATTTGTGGTTCAGTATTTGCAGATTCACCTATTTATAGATTTTTCCTTTTAATATAGCTCCAAATTATTTTTGGGAAATGTACATATTTTCAGATTTTGTCTAAAATATTAAAAAGGAAGCCGAAATACCTCGGCATTAATCTACTTGACACTCTGTTGGCTGGCGTCTCTAAAACAGCCAATCCAAAACCACCGGTCACTTCCTGTGGAGCTGTCCCACTCATACAAACAAAGCAAACTGCTTTGAGTGAAAAGATTTCCAGTCCTGCAAAATATGGATAATCATGATGCCACAACTGCAGAAATCAGAATAAAGCTGATTGGCTTTATTCTCGTCAGAATAAAGCCAATCAGCTGGCTTTATTCTGACGAGTATTAACACCTAATTAACTAAATCAGCAGCTTTTAAATGGCAGAAATCTACAATGAAAAATTAAATCTACACTAATATTACTAGTGATGTTTTTTGTTTATTCTATGTATCAAAACAACAAAGATATGAATCTGTGGTTTTCTACTGGCTAAAACATGTTGTGCTCTACTGGCGCTAACAGGAGAGACTGAATGGATTTTATCAGGAGGAATTATGAATTTAATTTAAATGCAATACAGAATAACTACACCCTAATTGGAATTTATATGGATTAAATTATATATTATAAATGGATATTGTCAGCTACTTGTGATGACATTTGTTGTGAACTGATGGTAAATAAATAAAGTGTATTGAAATTAATTGAGGTTAAATGTTAACGACGCTACAGCTGTAATAATTGTTGTGTTTTATGATTTAGAAGAAGTAGGAATAACAGTTGTTTTTTAAAAACTGAAGAAATTAGATCATGTTTTTGTGTGTCTTTGGTTATCACTATGAAATCTCACCAAGGATCACCAAAGATAGTTTTTTTTCGTGTTGTTCTTGAACAGTCAAGGCTCTAGCGTTGTGGTTAATGCCGCGACCCTGGGCTGCTGAGAAAAATCACCCACATGGGGGACAAAGTGTTCCCAGCAGCGTGGAGGTCACTGCTGGTAACATCTAGACATAAATCGCTGCATGCTAAACGTGACAAATATACAGACCTTTAAAGATGATTGCAGCAGAAAAACTCCCAAAACAATAGAAGTGCCCCCGCCTCCACTCTCCTGTTATTACTAATGCAGCACATGCAGGATATGCCCACACAACTGTTGCACAATCATTCACCAGCTTCCTCCCTCCGTCCCTCAGCACAGGCACGTTATCGTCAATGAGATTGATTACGGAAACCTGCTCCCTAATAAAGATGCACTCATTTAGCTCAGAATCGATGTGAGCACAACACCAACCGCAGCAGGACAGGAAAGCAAAGCGATAAAGAACCTTAGAGTGGTTTCATAAGATATGGAGTGCTGAAAGTGTCACTATGAGCTAAACTAAAAATAAATAGATGTTATGAATAATTTATGAAAGTCTTAATAATTTAACATTTACAACTAATTACTTACAAAATAAGAGTCTCAGAAACTGGGAGGAAAATTGGTCCCATTCATTTTGAGTGTCAAACACAGTTTACAAAATCCTTTCCTCAATATATTTGTCAGAATTAAAATATAGTTGAAAATAATTAAATTTTATTAGGTCAAACTTTTACCTCTTACTATTAAGCATTTTTCAGGTTGTAGTCAATTATTTTAGACAACCTGTGAGAAAAAGAAGTTTGATCATTTTGAAAGAACCAAAATGTAAAAATGATCAAAAATTATCATTAATATTACTCATTTCTAAATTAAACTGGAAATGAACCAATTTAAATAAATAAACTTAAATTATTTTGTTGTGTTACATATTTCAAACAGCCACTGTAGGACTTTATATAGAGTCTGGCTTCTGATTGGTTAACCTGCACAGTTAGTCTCCTTCAGACCAATTATCTTAACTAGAACAACATTAGTGATCCAAAGGATTAAAATATTTATATTTTTGTGCTTTTTATTGATAAAATCTTACAAATGACAATTACTATTAATAGACTACTTAAATTGACTTCAGTTTACACACTTCAGTTACCATGTAATGATTTACT
This sequence comes from Poecilia formosa, assembly GCF_000485575.1. NCBI lineage: Eukaryota > Metazoa > Chordata > Actinopteri > Cyprinodontiformes > Poeciliidae > Poecilia > Poecilia formosa. The sequence continues at coordinate 263,254 of NW_006800452.1, read as the reverse complement.
CTGTTTACTTCTCACATTGTGGCCCTTTTAAACCTCCGTACATTGTATGTTCTTCATCGACTCCTTTTTTCTCTGCCATTGTCCGCAACAAGAAGCTAAATGCTTATCTGGGAGGAAAAGAGCCTCTGATTGCAGCTGGCTTTCACTCAGGTCTTGCAGAGTGGAAATCCATTACTGGCAGAGGCACGACTGTTTTCATCACAGCCGTAAAATGAAGGAAACTCCCCAACAATGAGGAGATCACAGAAACGGGGTGAGGGCATTTCCAATCGGTCTTGTTATGTCTTAATGGAGCCTCTCAGCCACTTTTTAGAAAAAGAGAAAAAAACTGCAAAGGCATTTTTCAGGTTTAAACCTGAACTGGGAGGCTGACTCCCAGTTTTAGACTTCAACAACATGTTACCCTGGATGTACCATGTCCCAGTTGTTTCTATAATTGCTGAAAATCTAAATTTTGTGGCTACATTTGGGATATCACCTCTACCTGACTGAACTCCCAAGGTTAAAGAGGAGGGATATGGGCAGGAATGGATTTATGAGGATGTAGACAAACTGGGTTAATGTTTTGAGTCCTTACAATACAAAAGACTTTTAAAGAGGCACATTAAAAGTTACTGATATTCTGGTACCAGGGGTTTAAGGTGCAACTCACCAGATGGGATGATGCGCAATATTTGACCAAAATGAGATTTTATATTTAGTGTTCTGACAAACTAAGAACTCCCATTTATACTTTTCACAAGCAGAGAAACTTTGTTTGAAAGAAATAAATCAGATCTAATCTTCTAATGCCAAATAAAGAATGTTACATTTATTCCACAAATGTAACGTTTCATGACTCAAAACAGTATTTTAAACAATATCTGCAGGATTCTCCAGTTAAGGTTTGAATCAAATTCCAACTTTCCTGTTTTGAGCACCAATAATTGGATAATCTCTGTGGTCACAAACCCTTAAGTTTAACGCTGCTAAGATTTAGAAGTATCTAAAGTTTTTTAGAGGTTTGCCAACCTATTGAGAAGTCTATTAGCCAACTTTGTCAACACAACTGGGCGAGTCAGAAACTACTTCCTTTCTTATGTCAGAATAAATGCTTTTATGAGAAACTGTTGGTTTCCACAAGGTCAGGAGATTTTTATTTTTCGCAAAAAAAAAAAAAAAGTAGGACAGAACTCATGGGAAATCTGAACACGACCCGCCTACTCCAACATACGTCACACTTCCAATTTCAATTACCAAGATCCATAGTGACACTATGTCATCTATTTGTTATTCATTTATTTGATTAGAACACTGCATATTAGTTAATATTGGCACGATTCATTAGCACAGTATCTACATTTCATCCTTTATCCTAAGACAAATTCGTTTCTGTTTAGCTCTTATTTGGGTCGTAAACTGGTAGTAAGAAAATAAATTTAAATTGAGCAGCAAGTCTAGAATGTATGTGAATTCTACTTTTCAAACATTAACAAGGAACCGTTCTGCACACATAGGAATCCATTTAACCCAGGAGTCCCATAGGGAAATACTGGCAGGGTGATAAATGGAAATATGGTTTAAAAAAGGTAATTAAATTAAAAAACAAAAACAAAATGTTGAGCACTTTATTACTTCTATTAAAGAACAAACTAGCACACACTGGCAGAGGGAAATTGTTTGTTTACAGGAGTGAAATGACCTTTAAAGGGATTAAATTATTGTTAATGATGAGGCATTAAAGTCGGTCAACATCACCCATTCACCTCTGAACCCTAAATGTGTCCCAGTGTGTGAGTTTAGCAACTCTTTGGTACTTTTAGATCATTTTATTCATATTTAAGGTGTTTTAAGGAATCATCTCCTTTGAGTTTGCATATCTAAATAGACTTATCCGTGGAGCCTGGGAGCGATAAGAGCGCCTGCTGAGGCACCAGCTGCTCCGCTCCTCCAGCACAAGGCCAAACATGCAGAAAACCGCTGCTCATTAAGGGCCAGCGTGCCGCAATGCCTTTCTCTTTTCCCTTTATTTCTAGACATGTAGATATAAAAAAGACAGAAAAAAAAGAAACAAATGTCGCCCCAAAGTGCTGCATGTGTTTCGGCTGGTTCCCCACAGGGAGGGGCATTTAAAGCCGCTCCACGCCAGATGTTCCGTCTCAAAACAACAGCAGCAACCCGAGAAATGTGGAAAATGTTTTCACCTCAGAGTTTTTTACATAAGCACTCCAGCGCAAACTGTGATGCTGCGCAGCTGTTTGTGAAAAAAAAAAAAAGAAAAAAGCTTCAGAGGAGAGGAGGTGGTTAAATTACACCAGGCTGGAGCTGTCACAGCATTATAACTCCATCTGGGTAGAGTTACTACTAAACACATTAAAACTTCTGTTAAGTTTCTACAATCAAATAATGAAAAAAGTCATAAATCCTCACAGCTTAAAAGTGACAACAAGTCCTCACACCCGCGGGGTGTTTAGAAAGTATTAAGTTTCAGATGTCAGAGGGATTTACGCGCTTACCTTCAGCAACAGCAAACAGAAAACACACCCAGAATGTGGGCTTTGTCCTCCAGACGGATGTCCGTCGCCTCTCCATGGCCGGCAGGACTTTAAAAACAAAACGAAGCAGAAGTGCAGAATGTGCTCAGCTGTTGGACCTCTTTACTCTCCGTCTGTTCACTCGTAGTAAAATGAAGAGTCGAGCAGACAGGAGCCGCCTCTGGTGCGGTACGACGAGTGGTTAAGCCACGCCCCTTCTCTGGCTCTGAGCTCCGCCCCCTGAGGTTCAGGCCAGCACAACATCGAGAAAAAAAGTAAAGATAAAACATCTACACATGCTAAACATACTTTAAAAATCATCTAAAATGATTAAGATTCATACCTTATTCAACCTTAGCACTTTAACCTCATGATTCAATGTATGTTGGTAAATAAATTATCTCCAACTGTTCAGTCCCCTTTACTCTGATACCCATAAAAATAATAATTTATGTTTGTTTTGTCATATAAACAACAAAAGAATGTTCCTTTCAGTCACTACCTAGAAGCTGAAATGTTTAAGAATGAATTCAACAGATCAGTCTTCTGAAGTCAGAACTCCACGTGGTAAACACAGAGGGTCCTAAAAGTCCAACATGGCCGCCTCGCATAGTAAACCAAACATGCAAACAAAAAACTATTCTTCCAATGTTTTCTTTCTCTTCAAACCTTTCACATACTTTTTAATGAATAAGATGCTATGATGTATTTTGTTTACAAAATACTAACAAATTATTATTATGAATGCTGTAGGCATTAACACAATTATTATTATGAATGCTATAGGTATTAACACAGTTATTATTATGAATGCTGTAGACATTAACACTCTTGATTTCCTCCACTTTTCTACAAACACTTTTCACCGTTTAACTACTTCATTTATACTTGACTATTTTAAGCATTCAACCTTTACAATAAAAAAGCAAAAGTCAATGTGTTTTAACAAGTCATGTTTTGAGTTATCTTGGTACCAAAAATAATCGCTTCACTTTTATTACTTTAATATTTACCCTGAATGCTAATAAAAGCAGCTCAGTTAGCACCAGGGGAACATCTGTCATTGTGTAGAAAATATGATTAGGATAAAACATTTCTGCATGCAGTTTGAACAAGCTTTGAAAAAGTAAAATGTTCCTTATTCCAAGTCTGCTTGGTATTGAGAACGTTTTTATGATCTGGTCATATAATATAGTAACTCTCAGAGGTATGAAATGACACATAGCAGACACTGTTGGGTACAAAACAACCACAATTTCAAAACTATGGATTGCTAAACAGTGAAACGTGCTACAGCCACCATTTCCTGATGAAATAACATCTTAGAAACAAAGATTTACACATAAAACACAAACATTGTACTTTTTATCTCTGCCAAAGTGTCAGAGATTCAAAGTACAATGTTTTTTAAGACTGAGGAACAAACTCATAAAGAAGCAGAGGCGGCTTATTGGCTCTTGTGTGTTGGTTTTCCTCACATCATTTACTCAAAGCACATGTTCTGTGGTCTTAACATACTGTGATATTTCTTAACTCCGCTTTGATGTACTGTAAATGAAATATCATTAAATTCAGTTTCAAAGCCTGATTTTAAGGTCCCAAAGTTCTTAAAACCACCTGTGTGTTTGGACAGATTAACTCACCAACAGAACCGTCTCCTCCAAAATGTTGTCCATCGCTCACATGGTGGAAAAATGCAAAGTTGTTGTTTCCATTTCAGAAGTGGGACAATAACAATATTCCAACCTTCGTTTCTCACTATACACCTCAATAATATTTCTACCTACTCTGTCTGAGTTGATTTCCATAAAAATTTGTCTGAAAATTGTTAATTACATAATCTGTGTTTTGTTTTCCGTTAAATGCAAAGACTAACTTCCTTGTTCCCACCTTGGCTGTGGGATAAACACGTCAGACTGGTTGAACAGAAAGTTACTGAGGCTTTTCTTTCACTTCCATGTCACTTTACATTTTCCTACTTTAAAATCCTTCACTAAATTAAAATGTTTTTTTCTTTACTCAACAAACTTTTTTCCCACAAACATTTCAAAATTATTTTTCCTCCAATACATATTGGAGTCACGCCTCATTTACTCAGTTAAGCTTTCAGTTCTTACTGAAGGGCTTCATTTAGAAATTGATTCATACTTTCATTTCCTGATTTATTTTGAGACAAGCACTTTCTGAAAATTATAAAATTATATGAAAATTACATGACAACATCATCAAATTATTATTATGGTATTATAACAGAGCTTTAATTGTGTGTTTGTTGTCATTTCTGCTGTAGAAAGATCTTCTGACCCAGAACTATTTTTATCTACTTCTAATAACTTTGTCTACACTTGTTATTTTTTTCTTTTTTTCAGTAATAATGACTCCTGCATGTGTGCGTTTGTGTTTAGCTTTGTTTCTTCCTCTCTAGATAAAAGTTGATGGAGTTATTGATGCTTTAACGGTGTTTACCCTTTACAATCAACTGACTCTGTATTTATTTAAATTAAACTGGTTTAATTTTAATTGCTTTGGGAGGAAATCATGGATATAAAATTGATTTTTGTGTTTTGTACCTTGATGAATTTTGCCGTCTTCGTTCCAGACTTCTACCACCGTCTACATTCGAATCGTGGACGAGAACGACAACGCCCCAGAGTTTCCAGAGGAGGAGTACGTCACCGTGCTGAGCGAGGGACCCGACACCGTGGGGGCCACCATTGCCACGGTAACAGCCATTGACCCAGATGAAGGTCTGAATGGGACCTTGCGGTATGCAATCGTCCGGGGCAACCTGATCCAAACGTTCAACATCAACAGCATCACGGTGAGCCGTCTACACCGTCACAGGAGGAATAAAGACAAGAAAACAAACAAATAACTCTGTGTGTGTGTGTGTGTGTGTG